>NC_059431.1:775000-787500 GCF_021028975.2 Sphaerodactylus townsendi | reverse complement strand
CCAAATTGACAGGAGTTTCCCAACCTGTCTCTGTCTCTGTCATCTCTACCCTACATCCTACCCTTGGGGCTGGGGGGCTTAGCCACCTCCCACACCCTTCTGCCCCCCCCCCCCGGTTCCCCCTCCCCCAAATCTCAAGGAGTTTTCCAACCTGGGCCTCGGCATCATTACTCCCCCCCTCCTCTCCCCCAATCCTGTACCAGTGTCCTGGGGGGCCTAGCCACTCTGCACCCCTCTGTGGTCTCTATCCTCCCCAGTCCCCCCCCCCCCAAAGTATCCAGGAGTTACCCAGGCTGGATCTGTCAACACTCTCTCCCCCTCCCCCAATCCCATACTTGTGGCCAGGGGGGCTTAGCCACCCAACACGCCTCTGTCCTATCCAGTCCCTGCCCCCCCTCCAGCAAATCTCCAGGTTTCTAACCTGGATCTTGGCATCATTAATCCCCCTCCCTCCTGCCCCAGTGGCCTCCCTGTACCCCTCCAAGATCTATGGCCGCCCTGGTCCTCCCCCCCCCCACCCCAAATCTCCAGACAGTTTCCAAACTGAATCTGGCATTTGTACCTTCCCCCAATCCTGTACTAGTGGGGGGGGGGGCTGGCCCTCTGTACCCCTCTGGCCTCCCCAGTCCACTCAATAAATACTCAGGCATTCTTATCCTAGAAGGGAGCAGTCAGGCTTGAAAACCTATTTGCAACTGAGAGTCTTGTTTTCCTTTCGGTGCCCCTGCCCCCCCCCCCCACTGCACAGCTGGGAGAAGCTGTTGATTCTTTAGTTAATAGGTAATGATTTCAACTCCTTTACGGGCCCGTTAAGCTCTTGTTTTCCCTGCAACTGTGGGAATTGCCTGTTTGCCAGATCCTTCGGAAGACCCGACTGACCCCTTAAAACCCTCCACGTTGGCATGACCTATAGAAACTGACCCAGTTTTATTCCGGGGTCCTTTGCCCGGAATCGCTGTCCCCTCCTTGCGCGGAGTTGACACTCAGGGACTTTTTGGGGACTCGCCCAGCTCGGCGACTTTGCAAGGGCATGTCAGAGCTATTCCTGGTTTAGTTTCCCCGTTTAGCCTGGGAGCCGACTGCCTCTCAACCTGGGATCTCTTTTGGAAGCAGAGGCAAGGCAGGACTCGGTTCCCCGGGACAGATGGCAAACATAGAAGGCCGGCTGAGCTACTCAGAGGCTAAAAGTCAGAAGGTGTTGCGTAGCTGGACATCAGCAAACTAGTTGCTATGTAGTGAGTACAGAGAGAGAAGTAACGCATCAGGTGTGATATTGTAACCTCAGCTTGTGGGTTCTGTGGGGCAGTACTTGGAATGAGTTGCAACAACAATTTTTAAACAACAAAATGGTTTACTTTTCTGTACAATTAACACTTTTAAACATCAACATTTTAACGTTACAATTCAAGGTCCTGTTCAGGTTGCATTTCAAGTCCTTCTATTTACAGTCTACTGATACGTTTCAAGTCCAAAATCTCTTTGCAAGTTGGTTGGCTCCTGAAGACCTTGCGCTTGATGAACAGGTTAAAAACATGATGAAGGTCTCCAGGAGAATCCCTCACCCATTACAACCACAAAGAAAACCCCTGAACAATAAACTCCAACATTTACAACACAGCAAAACAACAACTACCTTCCCAGTAGCTCCCAACAATATTGAAATTACCTTTAACAAGGTGTTAAGGGCTTATAGAAATCAAGGTCCCAGTCTGGTAGCCTTTGTTTTTCTGCAAAGAGCTCTTGCAGCCTCTCTGTTGCCCGGAAGCTTCACCCCTACTGGGTCAACCCATTCTGGGCCAACCCATTCTGGGCATAGGGGTTACAATATCTTTAGTGCAGGCGGGGGGGGGGGCTGCTCTGGAACCCTCCCTGCATTATCCAAACATAGCACTGAGAGCCAGCGTGGTGTGGTGGCTAAGAGCAGGTGCACTCTAATCTGGAGAACTGGGTTTGATTCCTCACTCTGCCACTTGAGCTGTGGAGGCTTATCTGGGGAACTGGATTAGCTTGTGCACTCCAGCACGCACAGCTGGGTGACCTTGGCTACTCACACAGTTCTTCGGAGCTCTTTCACAGGGTGTTTGTTTTTGGGGCGGGGTGGGAGGAGATTGTAAGCCCCTTTGAGTCTCCTTATAGGAGAGAAAGGGGAGGGGGGTTACATCCAAACTCTTCTTCTCTTGCAGCGTCCTGAGGCAAGAAAGGAAGAATTTCTTTCTTGTACGCAAAGAAAGAGAGGTCCTTTTGGACTCAGCTGGGTGACGGGGTTGGACTCCACGCCAGCTGGTGACCTTGGGCTAGTCGCAGTTTTTTTGGAGGTCTCTCAGCCCCACCCACCTCACAGGGTGTTTCTTGTGGGGGGAAGGGGAGGGGAGGGAAAGGAAAGGAAAGGAAAGGAGATTGTAAGCCTCTTTGAGTCTCCTTGCAGGAGAGAAAGGGGGGGATCCAAAACTCTTCTTCTTCTCTCCAGACCTCAAATCCTCAAAACAAAATGTCATTGGCTATCATGTTAATCTTCCCGATGCAGATTGGCTGGCCTTCGTGATGTCAATGCCTTCTAATCCTCGAGGTGGCTTTACCGGGTTAAAATCCCTTCCTTTACCACCATAGTGGTAGAACTAGAACCAGGGGGCATCCATTGAAAATGCTGGGGAAGAATTAGGATCAATCAAAGGAAACACTTTTTCACGCAACGCGTGACTGGTTTAAACATGCTGCCACAGGAGGCGATGTACCACTCTCACCCGGATAGCTTTAAAAGCTGGACAGATTTATGGAGGAGAAGCTCGATCTCTCATTACCAATCTTGATCCTCCTGATCTCAGATTGCACCGCCTTAGCAGACCAGGTGTGCTCAGGAGCAGCATCAGCCGCAGAAGGCCATTGCTTTTCACATCCTGCAGGTGAGCCCCAAAGGCACCTGGTGGGCCACTGTGAGTAGCAGAATGTTGACCAGATGGACTCCTGGTCTGATCCAGCAGGTTCGCTCTTAAGTGTTCTTATAGTAAGGGACAAATGCAACACTCCGGCATCGCTTTTATAAACAGACGCTCCCGCCGCATTTTTAGAGTAAATGAAAAGGAAGGTAAACGTTTGCGAGCAGTAGCCAAGGACGGCAAGCATCCACTTGTATGCTTCTGTCATTCATTTCATCCACAGAACTGCGCAAGCTGGCTCTCCCTCCTGTGATGTTCCTCGGGGTGGTCTGCACAGCCCTTACTACACTCAGAGCGTTGGGTTTGTCTCATGAGATGGAAGTACGATTGCCAAGAACAGCCAGGAACGGATCTGGGGTA
This sequence comes from Sphaerodactylus townsendi, assembly GCF_021028975.2. Classification (NCBI taxonomy): domain Eukaryota; kingdom Metazoa; phylum Chordata; class Lepidosauria; order Squamata; family Sphaerodactylidae; genus Sphaerodactylus; species Sphaerodactylus townsendi. Next base: position 784,207 of record NC_059431.1, on the reverse strand, counting down.
AATGCATTCTGATAGCCTAATTTTCTTTAATGATAATGATAATTACCTTTAAAGGGGGCTTGGATAGATTTTATGGAGGAGAAGTTCCATTTATGGCTACTCAATCTTGATCCTCCTTGATCTCAGATTGCAAATAAGCCTTTAGCAGACCAGGTGCTCAGGAGCAGCAGCCGAGCAGAAGGCCATTGCTTTCACCTCCTGCATGCGAAGTCTCCAAAGGCACCTGGTGGGCCACCGCGAAGTAGTAGCAGAGCGTTAACACTGATTTTGACTCTGGTCTGATCCAGCAGGCTAGTTCTTATGTTCTTATAATTTCATCATTATGATCAGAATCGCCTAGCTCGAGAAAAGTTTTTAAAAGTTTCATTTTATTTATTGACTTTGTTTATGCCCCTCCGTTCTTGGGGACCCAAAACCAACTTGCCTTGTTCTCTAGCTAATCCTCACGCAACCCTGCGAGACAGGTTACCTATTCATTTAACTTATGCTTCTCGTTCCCACTTTCTCCTAGCGGGTTTGCCTAGTGTGATTTGCATATCATAACGGCCATTGTCATTCATCTATGCATATTACAGCAAGTAATGATTACTGATGTTTATTCATGCCAGTTAGTTTATGCGTCAGTGATTATTGTTTATTATGGTGATATTATTGATTACGTTTTGTTGTTTATGATTAGTTATTAATTCGGCCGCCTGAGCCCTTTGGGGAGGGCGGAGATGGGAAATCGAAAAATGAAATAAATGCACAAATAAAATAAAATAAAACATATCTATACAGGAATAATATACAGGACTATGTTAGGGCTGAGAGGGGGCAAGATTGGTGGCTCCACCTGTGAACCACTTCACGGCAGAGGGAGGCCTTTGAACGGGACTTTCTGGGATCCTAATCTTATACTCCAATTGAGATATCCCTTGGCGCCAATTGGGCATGCTGGCAGGGGCTGATGGGAATTGTAGTCCATGAACATCTGGAGGGCCATAGGTTCGCCACCACTGCCTTGGAGTGTTAGCGAGGCTCTGTGACCTCGCGTCTGTCCTCTGGTTTTGCTGGGTCACCAATAGAACCTCCACTGGATGAGAGACCTCAGCCCACCTCTGGCTGTAGCCGATGGCTCCCCCTAACCCACCTGCTCCCTAGCTTGGTATTATCCCGTGACATCCTTTTGTGGTTTTTAGCTACAGGAAGAATTCAGGCACAGCAAAGGGGGGCAGGCAAGAGCAGTGCAGAAAGAGATTTAGAAGGCTGTTCTCTTGGGATGTAGCTGTGCAAGACGGCACCTGGGGCTCCTCCTAGGTGCGCCCTAATAGCAAAATTGTGTGCCCCCGCCCCCAAACTCCTGTACAGTTTGGGGGGCAGGTGCAGTTGACGCCAGTCGGCTTTGTTCTGCCCCCCCAACTCCACGTGGAGTTTGGTAGCAAGGCATTTGTCGCAAGAAGAAGGAGGAGGAGGAGGAGGAGGAGTTTGGATTTATATCCCCCCTTTCTCTCCTGCAGGAGACTCAGCAAGGGGTATACATCTCTGCTCCTTCCCCTCACAACAAACACCCTGTGAGGTAGGTGGGGCTGAGAGAGTCTTCGAGAAGCTGTGACTAGCTCCAAGGTCACCCAGCTGGCGCGGTGTGGAGTGCACACAGGCTAATCTGAATTTCCAAGATAAGCTCTCCACAGCTCAGGCGCAGAGTTGGGAATCAAACCCGTTCCTCCAGATTTTCAGATATGTTTCTCTAACCTCCCACGCCACTGCTGTAAGCGGGGACGGCCCTGCAATGCCTCCTATAACGCTCCCATAGGCAGTGGCTCAAGCTTCGAGCCGCTCCCTCACTTCACCTTGTTAATTCACTGCATTTCCTTCAGGTATTGTAGCAGTTCTCAGACCTGCCAGCGCTGCTACAGTCCCAAGCGATTGGAGCTTCGCCTGTGGATTCCTGAGCTTGCCTGCCTCTGGGGATTATAGTGGGAAACACTCTTGGCAGACTCTGCGTGTGTGTGTGTGTCACCATTCCCCTGCTGAGTTAAACACTTGCATGCCACTCATCGCCTCTTGACTATATTTTACCGCGGCTCAGGGCCTGATCCTCCAGTACCCCCTGATTGTGACTTGCTTCGGTTGCACGTGTTATCACAATACCTCTGTGGCCAGAGGTGGGATCCAGTAGGTTCTCATTGCAGGTTCTCGAGAGTAGGTTACCAATTATTTGTGTGTGCCGCAGGTAAGTTGCCAATAGGCGATTTTGCCACGCGGAGTTTTTGCTTAAGTTAATTCTCCTCAGCAGGTGCAGCACGCCAGAACTTGAAGCAGTCTAGCAGGAGGTGCAATCGGCGTTTGGCAGCCTGGGCGCTTCGCGCATTCGCTTCCGCCTAAGGACCGGCGCAGCTGCCGCGCCCTGCCACAGTCCCTCAGCTTCAGGAATGCCCTGCCCTCGAATGCCTGCACACGCTTCTATCGCAGTTCCTTCCGCCCAGCCCTTACTATTGGCGCCACGCCATTAAAGTTTGAATCCCACCACCATGGGGAACCTTTCGTTACTAAAAGTTTTGGGATCCCACCGCTGCTTGTGGCTTGTTTTAAGTCAAGAAGTTTGGACGGGAGGTTGTCAGAGTCTTGTCTCGTTCTAATTAGGTGTCCTGGGCATTAAATGACTGTAATGTTCTTAATAGGTGGGCTGAAATGTGCAGAGAAGCCTCTTATTTCCCCGTCCACCATTTCCCCCTGTAATCCTTGGAGGATGCGGAGAACCAGGTGCGAAGGCTGTGATTATGGCACGTGGTCCAGAAGAGAGACTTTAGTTTCGAGTGGAGACGGCTGAGGGGGGATATGATTGAAGTCTACAAAATTATGCATGGGGTAGAAAATGTTGACAGAGAGAAATTTTACTCTTTCTCACAATACTAGGGACCAGGGGCACTCCATTGAAAATGCTGGGGAAGAAATTAGGACTAATAAAAGGAAACACTTCTTCACGCTAACGCAGATTGGTAGCTTCTTGGAATATGCTGCCACAGGAGGTGGTGATGGCCACTAACCTGGATAGCTTTAAAAGGGGCTGGACAGATTTCCATGGAGGAGAAGTCGATTTATGGCTACCAATCTTGATCCTCTTTGATCTGAGATTGCAAATGTTTTAGCAGACCAGGTGCTCGAGCAGCAGCAGCAGAAGGCCATTGCTTTCACCTCTCCTGCAGGTGAGCTCCCTCAAAGGCACCTGGTGGGGCCACCGCGAAAGTAGCAGAGAGTCTCGGACTAGATGGACTCTGGGCCCGATCCATTGGCTTTGTTCTTATGTTCTTATGTTTCTTATGTAGAGACAAGCTGTGCTTAAAATCTGCCTTTCCAGATCAGGTTTGGCTCTGGCCCTGTTTCCAGCAATACTCTTTGCTAGGTGAGATAATAGCCATGTTTAGATATTTGAAGGGCTGTCATGTTGGAGAGGAAGCAAGCTTGTTTTCTGCTGCTCCAGAGACCGTGACTCAGGAGTAATGGGTTCACCGGGAAGGAAAAGAGATTCCACCCAAACATCAGGAAAAAAAACTTCCCGACCGCCAGGGCTGTTCATGCGGAATGTACTGCCTCAGAGCATGTGGCGATTTTGTGGGGAAGGGAGTATCTTACCCCAGGTGTGTGCCGTGCAAGGCGTAGGTGGGGCCAGGTGTTCCAGGGCGGGTGGGGGACGGTGAAGGGATTCGAGGCCGCTCCCTCGCCATGTCGCCCTGGCTCAAGTGTGATGGCGCCCTGTTCGATAAAGCCTTTAAACAAAAGCTGGATGGCCATCTATCAGGAGTGCTTTGACTCATGCCAGCTGGGTGACCTTGGGCTAGTCACAGCTTCGAGCTCTCTCAGCCCCACCTTCACAGAGTCTTTCTTTGTTGTGAGGGGGGAAGGGCAAGGAGGCATTTGTCAGCTCCTTTGAGTCTCCTGCAGGAGAGAAAGGGGGGATATAAATCCAAACTCTTCTTCTTAAGAGAGCCTATATTGGGTAGAGTCAGATGGAGGAGACCCGAGTTCAAAATCCATCCCTGTACAAAAGTCACTTATGGACCTTGGGCCCTACTTTGCAAGGCTGTTGTGAGGATGACGTAAGGCAGAACGGAACCATGTACGCCAGTCCTGAGGTCCTTGGCAGGATAGAAACGTGAAAGATAAATATTTGTAGGCAGCGGGGAAATCGGCAGGAAGAAAGAGGGAAAAATAAGCCACTTCTGTGATTCTTAAACCTGGGTTATAATCGGGAATGGGGGGATTACAAGGATAAGACTCGCGTGGACTTTGGTCAGAGGAATTTGGGTGAAACTCTCCTGTCTGCCAACAAAGCAGTCAGCTGCGGAGCCCTGCAGAGTCGTTGTGGCATCTGCATGCTGTGTCCAGCCACTGTTCAGCCCCCTGAGCCTTCTCCAGGCATTGACCTTACATTTCCAGATTGCTTTGCAATCCACAGTCCTAGAACCTTGCTTTCAAAACCTACAGCTTAATTATTACATCATTTATTCAATTTAATAGACCGGCATTCTTACTCGGCGTAAGTTCAGGACGCCCTGAGTCCAAGAGGGGAGTGGCAGTAGAGAAACTTAATAAAATAAAAACAAAATAAATTGTAAGACAGGATTTGTTACTGGCTGCTCTCATTACAATGAAAGGGTTTTCCACTGGAGGATCAGGAGGGCATGTAAGTCCCTGGACTTTTGTTAGTTCATATGTGGTTCCATTCCCCTTCCAGGTTTTCCTTCTTCACTCTAAGGTGGAGGCAACTCATTTGGCTCCGCCTCCTGGGGCAGTCATTTTGGGTGGTCCTCACCACCCATGTCAAAATTCCAAATGTTCTCACAGCAAAGCTGTGCTGCTGTGGGAACTCGTCAGCAGATCTTCACCAAGACACAGGACACATCGCTGAATACCAATTCTTCTGCATACAACTGGAGAACAGGACTGTACAATTTTTGACCCTCCTAAGAACAGAAGAACAGAAGAACAAGCCAGCTGGATCAGACCAGAGTCCATCTAGTCCAGTAGCACCAAGCTAATGTTAGTGGCCCACCAGTGTCTTTGGGAGCTCCACATGCAGGATGTGAGCAATGGCCTCATCGCGTTGTTAGCCCCCGAAAGCACCCAAGGTTCTGTTAGTGGCATTTTGCAAAATCTCAGATCAAAGAGGATCGAGATTGGTAGCCATAAATCGACTTCTCCTCCATCAATCTGTCCAAGCCCCTTTTAAAGCTATCCAGGTGAGTGGCCATCACCACCTCCCTGTGGTCGAGATCTTCCGTAAACACCAATCACATCGCCATGGAAGAAGTGTTTCGGGATTAGTCCTGGCAATTCTTCCCCAGCATTTTCAATGGATGCCCCCTGGTTCTGGTATTGTGAGAAAGAGAGAAAAAACGTCTCTCTGTCAACATTTTCTATCCTACATATCCCCTGGGAGTAGAAGGCTATGGGTGACTTGCTATCTTTTTATTTTCTTTCTCTTTCTTTTTGCTCGTTTTTTCCCCCCGTCTGCAAATGGGAATTGTTGCACTACACAGCTGCTTCTTGTTCCTGGCTTGTGGAGTCACAATTTGTGGCAAAATCTTTTGGAAGGAGAGATGTTGCAAAGGAGAGCCCGGACAGTGTAAACAGGCGTGGATAATGAAGAGGGAGGCGGGAGTCACCTTGACTGCTCGGTCTGGTCACCTTCCCCGGCAGGAGCAACGCCGGCCCTCCCTCGTGACGCCTTCTTTTGGCGCCTGCAGGTGCTAACGCATCGCCACCCCTTGCAAATGACGAATGCCGCCTCTTCTTGTGTCCGGACTGTGTTTCTTGGTCAGCAGGCAAACCACCTGCATCCAGGATCAAGGCAGAGGGTTATGCGGCTTGCAAAACGTGCACCACGCAGTGTCGGCTTGCCAACTCTGGGTTCGGAAATAACTGGAGGTTTGAGGGTGAAGACTGGGGTTTGGGGAGGGGAAGATCCATCAGTCACTGGATTCCACCTTTCAACACTGGATTCTACCTTTCAATCACTGGATTCCACCTTTCAATGACTAGTATGAACCAACGAGATGCTATTATTAAGGTTCTTTTTCTTTACAGTCATCTATGGAGGCCTTGTTGTGTGTTCTCCACCAGCTGAGGTATGGTTAGAGTTGCCAGGTTGGGAAATTCTTGGGAGGATAGAGTCTGGGGATGGATCTCAACAGACCTTCATGCTGTAGAGTCGTGGTGGCGAACCTTTGGCACTCCAGATGTTATGAACTACAATTCCTATCAGCCCCTTCCAGCATGGCCAATTGGCCATGCTGGAAGGGGCTGATGGGAATTGTAGTCCATAACATCTGGAGCGCCAAAGGTTCGCCACCAATTGGCCATGCTGGAAGGGGCTGGTGGGAATTGTAGTCCATAACATCTGGAGTGCCAAAGGTTCGCCACCAATTGGCCATGCTGGAAGGGGCTGGTGGGAATTGTAGTCCATAACATCTGGAGCGCCAAAGGTTCGCCACCAATTGGCCATGCTGGAAGGGGCTGATGGGAATTGTAGTCCATAACATCTGGAGTGCCAAAGGTTCGCCATTGGCCCTGCTGGAAGGGGCTGATGGGAATTGTGGTCCATAACATCTGGAGTGCCAAAGGTTCGCCATTGGCCATGCTGGAAGGGGCTTATGGGAATTGTAGTCCATAACATCTGAGCCAAAGGTTCGGCCACCAATTGGCTGCATGCTGGAAGGGTTGATGGGAATTGTCCGCCCATAACATCTGGAGCGCCAAAGGTTCGCCACCAATTGGCCATGCTGGAAGGGGCTGATGGGAATTGTAGTCCATAACATCTGGAGCGCCAAAGGTTCGCCACCAATTGGCCATGCTGGAAGGGGCTGATGGGAATTGTAGTCCATAACATCTGGAGCGCCAAAGGTTCGCCACCAATTGGCCATGCTGGAAGGGGCTGATGGGAATTGTAGTCCATAACATCTGGAGCGCCAAAGGTTCGCCACCAATTGGCCATGCTGGAAGGGGCTGATGGGAATTGTAGTCCATAACATCTTATGCTCCAAAGGTTCGCCACCAATGGGCCATGGTGGAAGGGCTGGTAGGGAATTGTAGTCCCATAACATCTGGAAGCCAAAGGTTAAGCCACCAATTGGCCATGCTGGAAGGGGCTGGTGGGAATTGTCGTCCATAACATCTGGAGCTAAAGGTTAAGCCACCAATTGGCCATGCTGGAAGGGGCTTGATGGGAATTCGCTCGTCCATAAACATCTGGAGCCGCCAAAGGTTCAGCCACCAATTGGCCACATGCTGGAAGGGGCTGGTGGGAATTGTAGTCCATAACATCTGGAGCGCCAAAGGTTCGCCACCAATTGGCCATGCTGGAAGGGGCTGATGGGAATTGTAGTCCATAACATCTGGAGCGCCAAAGGTTCGCCACCAATTGGCCATGCTGGAAGGGGCTGATGGGAATTGTAGTCCATAACATCTGGAGTGCCAAAGGTTCGCCACCAATTGGCCATGCTGCAAGGGGCTGATGGGAATTGTAGTCCATAACATCTGGAGCGCCAAAGGTTCGCCACCAATTGGCCATGGTGGTAGGGGCTGATGGGAATTGTAGTCCATCACAACTGGAGCGCCAAAGGTTCGCCACCAATTGGCCATGCTGGAAGGGGCTGATGGGAATTGTAGTCCATAACATCTAGAGTGCCAAAGGTTCGCCACCACTGCTGTAGAGTCTCCTGCCTCCTAGCCACCCTGGAGATAGATTTAGCACTGTCAGCCTTCAGCTGGGACTTAAGTATCCTAGAATTATAACTGATTTTCAGGCTGCAAAGATCACCTTCCCAAGAGAAAATGGCTGCTTCGCTATATGCTATGGTACCCCACGGAGGTCCCTTTCTTCCCCCAACCCTGCCTTCCCCAGGATCCACCAGCATAGGATCATAGAGTTTGAAGAGACCTCCAGGGCCGTCGAGTCCAACACACTCCAAGGTAGCGCATTCTACTGATAGTCAGGAAGTTCTTCCTGTGAGCTACGCTCTGCACATTCTGTTGATTGATTCTGCGTCTGTGGCTGGCATCTTCAGAGGATCTGATGGTAGTAAAGCGAGTGGAGTATATATACCTGTGGAATGTCCAGAGTGGGAGAAAGAAGAAGAAGAGTTTGGATTTATCTCCCCCCTTTCTCTCCTGCAGGAGACTCAAAGGGGCTGACAATCTCCTTTCCCTTCCCCCCTCACAACAAACACCCTATGAGGTCGGTGGGGCTGAGAGAGCTCAGAAGAACTGTGACTAGCCCAAGGTCACCCAGCTGGCGTGTGTGGGAGTGCGCAGGCTAATCTGAATCCCCCAGAGAAGCCTCCACAGCTCAGGCGGCAGAGCCGGGAATCAAACCCGGTTCCTACAGATTAGATACACGAGCTCTTAACCTCCTACGCCACTGCTGCTCCATTTGCATAGGTGAACAAGTGTTCAGGGTGCAATTAGCCAGTGTGATTTGCATGTATTGAATGGAATCCACCCATTTTAGCATATGTATGTAACACTGACGTTGCATAATCAAATTAGTGAGGGCATCTATATAGTAGTTGCCTGGCATTTTAATCCCTTTGATTGCTTCCTGCCCGGAGTGTAGAACCTTGCAGGAAAGCAGAAGTGTGTTTGGGGCAGCAATTTCGTACGAATTTATTTTTAGATATTTGGAAACCATTTAGAGAAACATCTGTCTAAACCCGTCACTATTGTTGTCTCTTTTTGCTTTATGTATGTCTCTTTTGGTGGATATATTTTTTTAAAAAGTTTTCTTTCTTTCCCCTGTTTTCTTTTGTAAGGGTTATTGTTATGGACTTCTGTGGTTTTCACATTTTTAAAAATGTGAAACAAAAAAAAAATTCAGGCACATTAGGGCCAGGTCTCTTTGGTCTGAACCACCGGTCTGGTTTCTTCTTATGTTCTTACAGAAACCCACCTTGTGGCTGTTGTGGGTTTTCTGGGCTGCATGGCCGTGGTCTGGTTGTTCTTTCTACAAGCGTTTTGCCCATGTCTATGGCTGGCATCTTCAGAGGCGGGTCACTGTAAGAAAGGTTTCTCCCCATGCTTCGGAAAATGGCGAAACATTAGAATCATAGCCCCAAGCATAGTCATAGAATCATAGAGTTGGAAGAGACCCCCAGGGGCCATCAAGTCCAACCCCCTGCAATGCAGGAACACATAATCAAAGCATTCCTGACCGATGGCCATCCAGTC
>NC_059431.1:567500-770000 GCF_021028975.2 Sphaerodactylus townsendi | reverse complement strand
CCAAACACCAATCACACGTTGCGTGAAGAAGTGTTTCCTTTGATTAGTCCTAATTCTTCCCCCCAGCATTTTCAATGGATGCCCCCTGATACCCAAGCAAAGTATACCCAGTCCCTCCACCTGCGTCCCTGATGGCGGGGGGCAACCAGCATCGGCACCCCCTCAGTCTGGTACCCCGATGCTTGGGGTAGATCATCTGGCCCTGGGTCTTTTTAGGGTAGGAAATGAGGCCGAAACAGGCAAGATATTGTGGCTGAGCGAGTAGAATCCAAACTCACGAGCACTGTCTTGGATGGTTTCCGAGGGCAGCCACGTTCCTCTGCCGTAGGCCAGGTCTGAGTCTACCGTGTTTCCCCGAAAATAAGACAGTGTCTTATATTAATTTTTGCGCCCAAAGATGCGCTATGTCTTATTTTCAGGGGATGTCTTACTTTTCTGTGTTCTGTTCGTCGGGCATGCTTCCAAACAAAAACTTTGCCACGTCTTACTTTTGGGGGATGCCTTATATTTCACACTTCAGCAAAACCTCTACTACGTCTTATTTTCCGGGGATGTCTTATATTCGGGTAGTTATGCCTTAAAAACCAACAAACTTTTTAGGATATGAGCTTTAGAGAGCAGAGGCGGAGTGCTCATGGGGACATGTGTGGTTACACGTCCCCAGGCACACACCAGCTGGTCACGTGGGGGTGGAGAATCACCCCCACACCTCTTCCCTCAGCCCCATCCTGCCAGGCTACTCCTTCAGACAGCGGAGCCTCCGCCGGCCCAAGGAGCAGCTTGGCAGGGCCAGGCCAAGGGGCTGACCCTGGCAGGCTCCCGCTGGCTAAGGTAAGTGGGGCAAGGGGGGCCTAGGGGGGATGCCTGGAGCAGGTGTTGCCCCGGGTGCCATCCCCCCCCCACGCCTCTGTTAGAGAATGAAAGCTCCTTTAAGCTTCTACCCCCAAAAGAGGGGCGGAGCGAGGGGAAACTATGCCTGGGGTGCGCACACGCCCTGCGCCCCTGCCGTGGTGCCCCCCACCCCGGAACGCCCCCCCACGCCCCTGCACCAGGGTGCGCCCGTGTCACCCCCCTGTCCCATGGGCATTACGCCACTGCCTCAAAATCTTTCTTGTCTCTAAGATGTTACCAGATCAAATCTAGACTCATGGATATTTAGCTTGGTAGCGCTGCCAATCCTTCCAGACTGGCCGGGAATCTACCATAGTTGGACTGACGCCCTGGTAGCAGTTGAAGACAAGCTCAAATATTTTTATAGGCGGCCTTAGGAAAACCCAACCCCCAGCCTTTCCCTGCTGCAACCTTGAATTATGTTTGGGCACGAGAGAAAACTTGTGATTTAGAGCTCGGAATCTTAACGGCAGCACCTTGTTATACGATATTATAATTAACGGTGAAGACTGCTCAAAATGGAATCGGCCAGCAAAAAGTAATGTGTTTTTCTCTACATTTTTTGCCCTTTTGGACTCTGGATGGAGTTATGCTGGGCTTAGTCATTTAATTGTCCTTAATTAACTTTTTCATTTTTCTCATGCATATTTATATTGTGTGCAGTGATTTGGTATACAGGTATATTAGTGGTGTTTAATGGTATGATTATCTTCATTGTATGTATTATTGGCATGCCCTTATATAAAGCCCAAGTGCGACTGCACTTGGAGTCCTGTGTTCAGTTCTGGTCCAGCACCCTGTCTCACGCAGTGGCCAACCAGCTCCTCTGGCTGTCCAATAACAGAGCATAGAGGTCGAGGCTCCCCCTGAGGTTGCCTCCTGGTCCTGGGATCCAGAGGTTGACTGTCCCTGAATGTGGAAGCTCACCTTAGCTAGTAGCCACTGGCGGAGCGCTCCTTCGTGAACCTATTTTTCTTTGAAAGTTGTCTGTGAGCCAGGCATTCAATACTGCTGCGGCCAAACATTTTGTTTCACTTGGACTGCGACTCTCCTCGGTCCCCTTCTCAGCCCCACGTTTCCTGTGAGTTTGCTTTGCAGCTGCCTGCTTCTAATAACAGCTAATTTGCTAGGGCCGCTAATTTGAAAAGCCCTGTTAAGTGTTCCTGTCAAATGCCCTTTGCGTTTGGATCCAGCCGTTCTCTCCTTTCATCTCTCAAGAGTGAATTAAAGTTTACAGCGTAGGTTGACCACTATCGTCCACACACAACGTCCCGGAGTTTAGAGTCAGGCTTCCTCTGCTAACTTGTTCCCCTAATCACAAGACGCCTTGTTTCTGCTTTGTTATGCAATTCGCCAGCCCCCTGGCGAAGGCATTTCTTGCGTTCCTGCTTTGCCGCTGGCACCGAACTTGGTGGCTGGATGCCCGGGGGCTGGTGTGAAAAAAAACAAGTCTTGCGGGCGCTCGTCACCCCACGGCTGCTGCAGAAGATCCGTCCTACGCCAGAGATTTTTCCGTGCTGTCTCTTTTGTGGGCCTCGTGTCTGTCAGAGAACTGTGAGTCAGAATTTTGGAGGAATAAATTTATGAGCTCAGAAAGGAAGGTAGAGCACTAAACATCAGAGAGAGCAGGTGTTCGCTTAGCAGAGGTTGGCACTTGGTTGGCACTGCTGGGCACCTGCACTTATTGAGGCAAGCAGCAACTTTTCATAAGAACATAAGAAGAAGCCAGCTGGATCAGACCAAAGTCCATCTAGTCCAGCTCTCTGCTACTCGCAGTGGCCCACCAGGTGCCTTTGGGAGCTCACGTGCAGGAGGTGAAAGCAAGGGCCTTCTGCTGCTGCTGCTCCCGAGCACCTGGACTGTTAAGGCATTTGCAATCTCAGATCAAAGAGGATCAAGATTGGTAGCCAAAAATCGACTTCTCCTCCATAAATCTGTCCCAGCCCCTTTTAAAGCTATCCAGGTTAGTGGCCCTCACCACCTCCTGTGGCAGCATATTCCAAACACCGATCACACGTTGCGTGAAGAAGTGTTTCCTTTTATTAGTCCTAATTCTTCCCCCCAGCATTTTCAATGGATGCCCCCTGGTTCTAGTATTGTGAGAAAGAGAGAAAAATGTCTCTCTGTCAACATTTTCTACCCCATGCATAATTTTATAGACTTCAATCATATCCCCCCTCAGCCACCTCCTCTCCAAATTAAAGTCCCAAAAGACTCTTTTTTGTTTTCCATTTGAAATAATCATTACTAGCGCATACAAAAAACAGTGAAGCAACAGGACTAAGTTGCTACAATACCTGTAATGTCGGCATCAGCAAGTGTTTTGTGTAATCTTTATTGTAATGTTACCAGTGGAGGAACACAAACTTTTGAAGCTACAGATTTAAGTTGCAACAAGCTCTTTATTGTTTACGTCATCCAGCAGACGATGCATACATTCTTTATTGTGAGATGCTATAAATGCATAGGCATTTTATGAGCAAATAATTGTTCTGTAAATATTAATCCACACCTTGATCTTCTTGGTTGTGCTTGCATTACTGAGGTGTTTTTCTTTAATTTTGGGGGGCCCACATCTTGGCAGAGTCTCACCCCCTAAATGGAGGTTCTGGGTCAGGGGTCTGCAACCTGCGGCTCTCCAGATGTTCATGGACTACAATTCCCATTGGCCCCTGCCAGCATGGCCAATTGATGGGAATTGTAGTCCATTAACATCTGGAGCCGCAGGTTGCAGACCCCTGTGCTGGGTGGATCTCCCATTTCTCAACTGAAGGCAGCAAAGAGAAGGAGGAGGAGGAGGAGGAGGAGGAGTTTGGATTTATATCCCCCCTTTCTCTCCTGCAGGAGACTCAAAGGGGCTGACAATCTCCTTGCCCTTCCCCCCTCACAACAAACTCCCTGTGAGGTGGGTGGGGCTGAGAGAGCTCCGAGAAGCTGTGACTAGCCCAAGGTCACCCAGCTGGCGTGTGTGGGAGTGCCCAGGCTAATCTGAATTCCCCAGATAAGCCTCCACAGCTCAGGTGGCAGAGCGGGGAATCAAACCCGGTTCCTCCAGATTAGATACACCAGCTCTTAACCTCCTACGCCACAGCTGCTCCAGAAACCGCTCGGCTGCCTTTTTTCAGCCAACTTCTCACCCCACAAAGGTCCGGCCACAAAGTGTCTCTCCCTTCGTCTTTTTCAGCCCACCCTGCCAACAAGGCTAAAAAGAGAATGAAATAGTTATACTCTGTTCTTTCTAGTGCAGATGCAATCGAGAGAGAAGAACAGAAGCAGGGGTGAATGGGACTTGATGGGTCGGGGAACTTGAAATCAGACACCCTAAAAGAGGAGGAGGAGTTTGGATTTATACCCTACTTTTCTCAACCATAAGGAATCTCAAAGAGGCTCACAATCATCTTTCCTTCCCCTCCCCACAACGGACCCCTTGTGAGGCAGGTAAGGGTGAGAGAGTTCTGAGAGAGCCGTGACTAGCTCAAGGTCACCAGCAGGCTTTAGGTAGAGGAGTGGGGAAACCAATCCGGTTCACTAGATAAGAGTTGGCCCTTCGTGTGGAGGAGTGGGGAATCAAACCTGGTTATCCAGGTTAGTGTTCACTGCGCATGTGGAGGAGCAAGGGTGAGAGAGTTCTGAGAGAACCGTGACCATCCCAAAGTCACCCAGCAGACTTTATATAAAATCAAACCCGGCTCTCCATATTAGACTTGGCCACTCATGTGGAGGAGTGGGGAATCAAACCTGGTTATCCAGGTTAGTGTCTACTGCGCATGCGGAGAAGCAGGGAAATCAAACCCAGTTCTCCATATTAGAGTCCACTACTCTTAACCACTATGCCATGCTGGCTCTCTAACTCCCCTTCCGCACATGCAGAACAATGCACATTCAATCCACTTTCACAATGGTTTGAAAGTGGATTTGGCTCTTCCGCACAGTCAAATCCAGGTTCAAAGTGCATTGAAAGTGAATTGAAAGTGGATTATTCTGCATGTGCGGAAGGGGCCTAAAACACCGGCCACCTGCCCTTAGTTTGAGAGTTAGCTAAGAGTTGGGCCGTCCTTTGCAGCAATCTTTCCTCCTCTGCCAACTCAGTAAGTGGTTTTAGTCCAGCACCCTCTTTGCTCCCAATGTTGACAGTCTGCCGTACAAAGAAGGCATTTGTGATTTATCTAAATGTGTTGTTTGGCAGAGGACTTGTCGGTGAAGCGATTTCCACCTCTCCGTCGATGCTTGATTCCTCCCAGAGGACAAGAGGCCGGATCCCGCAGGGCGGAAACTCCTAGATTCATCTCCTCCATTTCTGCTGCTGCTTGCAGAAAACGTAGAGGTTGTCCCTTGAGTGGGAGAAATGTCCACATGCCCTGGATCCAGAGGTGGGATCCAGCAGGTTCTCGCAGGTTCCCGAGAGTAGGTTACTAATTATTTGTGTGTGCCAAGAGGGGGTCACTAATGGGTGATTTTGCCACGTGATTTTTGCCTTAGTGATGCCCCTCCTCTCAGCAGTAGCGCGCAGAACTTGAAGCAGTCTAGCAGGAGGGGCACCGGCGTGCGTGGCGGCCTGCACCTGCGTGCATTCGTTTCCCGCCCAAGGACCGGCGCAGCGGCTGCGTCCTTGCCACAGCCCCGCCCAGGAATGCCCCGTCCCCGGAATGCCCGGCCACGCCCCGTCGTGCCCCGCCCAGCCCCATTGGCGCTACGCCACTGTTTGAATCCCACCACCATGGGAACCTGTTACTAACATTTTTGGATCCCACCACTGCCTGGATCTCTAATAGGCCAGAAGCTCTGTTTTGCCCTTTCTTCAGCTCCTGTCCCTTATGGAAAAGAGGAGACAGAGCTAAGGAAGAGGAGATGCTGAAGTCCTAGTCGGGCTTCAGTTCTTTGGTGTGAACTGAAGGCGTGTTCTTTTTGTGCCCTTGAGTTGACACCTGATCACACTTCCTGTACCTGTAGCTAGCTGAGTATCCATCCCATTCTTGTCCCCCACGCCCTTTCCTTTGAGGAGCTAAGGGTCATGTATGTGCCTCCTCCCTGCTCCTTTTATCTTTACAACAACCCTGAGAAGTAGACTTTGCTAAGAGACTGAGGTCCACCCAGTGATCTACATAGCCAAATGAAGGTTGAACTGGCCTCGGCTGAATGTGTTGTTGAAGGCTTTTATGGCCAGAATCAGCTGGGTGTTGTGGGTTTTCCAGGCTGTGTCATGGAGTGAAACACATCTTACCATGACAGGTCTTGGAGGATGCCAGCCATAGACACGAACGAAACATGCTGGCAGGGGCTGATGGGAACTGTAGTCCATAACATCTGGAGGGCCGCGAGTTTGACACCTATGGGTTAGAGTGTTGGACTAGAGTCTGGGAGACCCAAGACGTTTTCGTGGAAGCTTGCTGGGTGACTTTGGGAATGAAAGAAAGAAGAAATTCTTGAAAGAGGAGATAACTTAGGCATAAGTATTTATTGGGTCATTGACCCACAAAATAGATAACACATATACAAACGAGCAGATGATCTTCCAAAGATTAACCGTCATTCTATCACAGGGGGGAGTAAGCTCACATTGGTTATAAAAGATAAAACATCCCATAAACATTAACAAAAGAACCTAAGTACACTCCGACTTAGCTTGTCGTAATCTTGTGGCAATATGAAGAAATTTAGCCCCGTGATATGTTACATTGGGAACTTTGTCTTCCGATAAATATTTAATTCAAATTTCATCCAAACTGTTAAAAGAACAGGGATCAGTCAAAGTGCCGTGATAATAAAGGTAGCATTAGTCTCTAGGACAGTGGTGGCGAACCTATGGCACGGGTGCCAGAGGTGGCACTCAGAGCCCTCTCTGTGGGCACATGCAAACAGAGTGCCCCCCCCCATCTAGGCTGGCCTGGGCCGCTGGGCTTGATTATTAGCATTAAACCTAAGACCTAATTTTGGGGAAGCAGTGTAGGTAACCGTGTTAAGCACTGCTAAACCCCACTGATTTTCATGGGAAGAACTGAAGCGCGATCCTTTACCTGGGAGTAAGCTCAATTGCCGGCAGTGGGACTTGCTTCTGAGTAAACCCTCCTAGGGTCGTGATTCACCAGTTGGAAGAGTTGCACGGTTGCTTCAAAGCAAAGCCACCGACTACCACCAAGCTTACTCCCGAGTAACGCATGACTCGGAGCCAACCGTTTTTTTTAAACCAAAACCTCAGTATTCAGGTTAAATTGCCGTGTTGGCACTTTGCGATAAATAAATGGGTTTTGGGTTGCAATTTGGGCACTCGGTCTCGAAAAGGTTCGCCATCACTGCTCTGGGAGATGACTTTAGAACGGGGGTTTCATTGCTGTGAACGTGCCTACAGGTTTCACAGGTTACAGCTCAGATGAATAACCGCTGTAACGGCAGAGGAGAGCTCAGCCCTCCAGGGTCTCCTACCATCTGCTCAGGGCAGCTGCTGCAACGGCAGCTGGGCAGCTGAGCATTTCCCCGATTTAAACCTATCAGCTGCTGCGTCTAATCTCCCCTAATGCCACCATAATCCCATTATTGAAAACAACCAAAAGGCTAGGAAGTTAACGGGATGAAAAGATTGGTTTAGTCCCTGCCGCGCGCGTGTGTGTGTGTTTGGCGGGCGGGGGGCGGGGGGCGGGTCTTACTCTCCTCCATCCCTGCCCACAGATTGTTCTACGACTTCAGCCCTTCAAATCATGCAGTGGTGGGATCCAAACATTTTAGTAACAGGTTCCCTCGCCAGCCCCCCCTCAGCAAAGGGGGCAGAGGCGTACCTGGGCAAACCTGAGCCCTGGGCAAAACCTGAGTGGGATGCCCCCCTCCCATGGGCAGCCACCCCACCACGACCCCAACAATTTTTTTTTGCCCCAGGTCATTTCTAAATCATCATCCCATTATAGAAGATGCCCCAACTCACAAATCTGAGCACAGCCATGGTGAAACACACAGGTTCTTTGATAGAGACTGGTGAAATAAAAGGTACGAAAGGCTGAGAATCCATGAATTGCAGTACCTGAAAGGGATTAACCCAGTTCAGGGAGTTACATTATTAGTTGCAATTGCTATATGGAACCTTCACGTTCAAAGGCAGGATGCCTCTCGGGGAGGCGAGGGCGTGGAGACGGAAAAGCGGACCCAATTAGTAACCCCCTCTCGGCACACACAAATAATTAGTAACCCACTCTCGGGAACTGGTGAGAACCTGCTGGATCCCACCTCTGAAATCATGTTAATATTCATTAATTCATTAATTCATTATACTTTTATTGGCACATAAAAGTTTTTTCAGCATATAAAAACCATTAAAAGAAAAAGTAAAAGGTCCAAATATAGAGTGTAATTTTTTTTTCTTGATATATGGCTACTGCTGACGTAATTTGTGAATTACAATCACTTTATAAAAAGCGGGTAACCTGGAAATATGATTGGGTGGTCCTTGCTGTTAGCATAGGTTGAATCAGGGATTTGCGTAGGTCAGGGGTCTGCCACCTGCGGCTGTCTAGATGTTCATGCACTACAAATCCCATCAGCCCCAATTGGCCATGCTGGCAGGGGCTGATGGGATTTGTAGTTCATGAACATCTGGAGAGCCGCAGGTAGCAGACCCCTGGCATAGGTCACAGTAAAGGTTGCATTCCAAGAGTATGTGAGATGTAGTATTTTGTGAAAAAGTTTCTTGATGTTGTCCACTTTCAGATATATGTCCTGGAAATTCACTGTTCCAAGTTTGGGTAGGCCATGGCTCCGTGGCAAAGCTTCCGTTTACGTACAGAAGGTGCTAGGTTCGATCCCCGGCGTCTCCAGTAAAAAATAACAATTCATGCCTGGGATTTTGCCGAACTGCTGCCATTTTGAGTAGGGGGTGTTGACCTTGATGGACCCAAAGTGTTCGATTCGGGCTTTTTCTGCACAACCGAAATAAAACTTTTGGGGGCAGGAAATCACACATTTCGTCCGTGGGGTTCCGCGTTGTTTTTACCCCTGTTAGTTCTGCAAACGTTTTATTTCCCGCTTCAAAACGTTTTAAATGAATCCCCTTTTAAAACGATTCTTTTTTTCTGAAACGTTTTCAAAACATTTTACCTTTGCTGCGCTGTCCAATCTGAAACGTTTTATTTCACCCGCTCGCATTTACAGCTCCACGCCCACTCTTCCTATTCTGCATCGTTTTATTCTGGCTCTCTGCCACGTTCTGCTGCTTTTGATTCTCTGTCACTTTATGAAGTTTCCTAATCACATTTTCTTATCTGCCGTTATGGCTGCCTGCCATTTCCTTCATCGATCTACAGCAAAACACATTATTGCTGGCCAGCTATTAAATAAATGTGCTGTCCCATCCCCTGCCCCTTAAAAAAAATTCATCTGTTGTGGGATCGATGCTTTGTAGATTCAACATTTGTCTTCAACATTTGAGGTTTTTGAAGCATCGAATCCACGCATGTGTATTTTTTTTAAAAAGAAAACTTTTCAGTTCGAAAAACCTGAAGCATTTTCTTTTGATGAGCTAAAACGTTTGCAGGGCATTTTAAGAAGCAGAATGCCTCAAAACGCACCCAAAAAGATAGTTTTGAAGACATATTGAAAACATTCTGCAACTGTTTGAACTGCTTTGTGTGGAAATGGCCTCAGTTTAAGATAGCTTCATGTGTTCATGTGAACTCCTATACCTGTGGTGGCGAACCTTTGGCACTCCAGATGTTATAGACTACAATTCCCATCAGCCCCTGCCAGCATGGCCTATACCCGTGGTGGCGAACCCTTGGCACTCCAGATGTTATGGACTACAATTCCCATCAGCCCCTGCCAGCATGGCCTATACCCGTGGTGGCGAACCCTTGGCACTCCAGATGTTATGGACTACAATTCCCATCAGCCCCTGCCAGCATGGCCTATACCCGTGGTGGCGAACCCTTGGCACTCCAGATGTTATGGACTACAATTCCCATCAGCCCCTGCCAGCATGGCCTATACCTGTGGTGGCGAACCCTTGGAACTCCGGATGTTACGGACTACAATTCCCATCAGCCCCTGCCAGCATGGCCTATACCCGTGGTGGCGAACCCTTGGCACTCCAGATGTTATGGACTACAATTCCCATCAGCCCCTGCCAGCATGGCCTATACCCGTGGTGGCGAACCCTTGGCACTCCAGATGTTATGGACTACAATTCCCATCAGCCCCTGCCAGCATGGCCTATACCCGTGGTGGCGAACCTTTGGCACTCCGGATGTTATGGACTACAATTCCCATCAGCCCCTGCCAGCATGGCCTATACCCGTGGTGGCGAACCTTTGGCACTCCAGATGTTATGGACTACAATTCCCATCAGCCCCTGCCAGCATGGCCTATACCCGTGTACAAACCTTGCACCCGATGCTATGGACTTCATACCCCATCAGCCCCTCGCTGCCTGGCACCGGTGCATGCAACCCTTGGCACTCCAGATGTTGCGGACTACAATTCCCATCAGCCCCTGCCAGCATGGCTCTATACCGCGGTATAACCCTGGCACTCCAGATGTTATGGATCACACTCCATCAGCCCTTTCGCCAGCATGGCCTATACCTGCGGCGAACCCTTGGAACTCCGGATGTTACGGACTACAATTCCCATCAGCCCCTGCCAGCATGGCCTATACCCGTGGTGGCGAACCTTTGGCACTCCAGATGTTATGGACTACAATTCTCATCAGCCCCTGCCAGCATGGCCTATACCCGTGGTGGCGAACCTTTGGCACTCCGGATGTTATGGACTACACACTACCGCCCCTGCGCGCCTGCGGCCCGTGGTGGCGTAACCTTTGGCACTCAGGATGTTATGGATCATACAATTCCCATCAGCCCCTGCCAGCATGGCTCATGTACCCGTGGTGGCTAACCTTTACAGCACTACCCGGATGTTATGGACTACAATTCCCATCAGCCCCTGCACCAGCCCATGGCCTATACCCGTGGGTGGCGAACCTTTCGGCACTCCAGATGTTATGGACTACAGATTCCCATCAGCCCCTGCCAGCATGGCTATTACCCACCCGTGGTGGCTTAACCTTTGGCACTCCAGATGTTATGCGACTACGAATTCTCATCAGCCCCTGCCAGCATGGCAGCTATAATTCGGTGGCTGAACCTTTGGCACTCCAGATGTTATGGACTACAATTCCCATCAGCCCCTGCCAGCATGGCCTATACCCGTGGTGGTGAACCTTTGGCACTCCGGATGTTATAGACTACAATTCCCATCAGCCCCTGTTGGCCATGCTGGCAGGGGCTGATGGGAATTGTAGTCCTTAAACATCTGGAGTGCCAAAGGTTCGCCACCACTGTCCTATACCTTTTTCAACATAAAGATGACAAGAGATTTCCTGGACCTTCTAGAATGCTCCACATGGACCCTGGTGCCTACCAAGTTCTGTCTCCAAGACCCGGCTGGGACCCAAACAGATCTGATAAAATCACGTTAGTCTGGGCCATGCAGGTCAGGGCAAAAGGCTAACCAATGTGGTTTTGCCATTGCCTGCCTCTGCGTAGAAAACCTGGACTTTCTTGGTGATTTCCCATCCAAGTTCCAACCAGGGGCCACCCGGATTAGATTCCAGACGCTGACAAGATCCAGGTCAGGCCCTGTGAAAATTACTTGTTAATCATCCTCAGAGTAAATGAACTGAGCTGCAGCATCTGAAGCAACTTTGAAAGGTGCCTGTTCCCAGAGGTGGGATCCAGCAGGTCCTCACAGGCTCCCGAGAGTAGGTTACTCATTATTTGTGTGTGCCGAGAGGGGGTTACTAATGGGTGATTTTGCCACGTGATTTTTGCCTTAGTTACGCCCCTCCTCTCAGCAGTAGCGCGCAGAACTGGAAGCAGTCTAGCAGGAGGTGCACCGGCATGTGTGGCAGCCTGCGCCTGCGTGCATTCGTTTCCCGCCCAAGGACCGGCGCAGCGGCTGCGTCCTTGCCACAGCCCCGCCCAGGAATGCCACGCCCCTGAATGCCCGGCCACGCCCCCACCGTGCCCCGCCCAGCCCCATTGGCGCTACGCCACAGTTTGAATCCCACCACCATGGGAACCTGTTACTAAAATTTTTGGATCCACCCGCTGCCTGTTCCATAATTGGTTGTATTTTTTTTTAACGAATCGCTTTTGGTAGCAACGTTTTAGCATGAGTTTAAGAAACGAAGCAATTGCCGAGCAGGTTCCTGGACAGTCTCGGAAGCCGCAAACCAAATTCCAATCAGTTGCGAGTCGCAGGAAAGTGGAGGAGCCAGTTCTGCGTGTGTGTTTTTCCGTCAGGCGATCTGTTTGCACGCATGTTCTGTCACGCAGCGGGCTGCAGGAGCCCTTCCGTATTTGCAGGGTGTTCATGCAGACGGGCCGGGTCCTCCTTCGGCATTTGCGCTCTGACACCTGATTTGACCATGAGGCAGGTGAGGAGCCCCATGTTTCTGTCCCCATCTCCTTCCAACCAGTGTGATGTAGTGGTTAAGAGCAGGTGCACTCTAATCTGGAGAACCAGGTTTGATTCCCCACTCTGCCACTTGAGCTGTGGAGGCTTATCTGGGGAATTCAGATTAGCCTGTGCACTCCAACACATGCCATCTGGGTGACCTTGGGCTAGTCACAGTTCTTCAGAGCTCTCTCAGCCCCACCCACCTCACAGGGTGCTTGTTGTGAGGGGGGAAGGGCAAGGAGATTGTCAGCCCCTTTGAGTCTCCTACAGGAGAGAAAGGGGGGATATAAATCCAAACTCTTCTTCTTCAGATTGCAAAATCCCTGGAGATTTAGGAGTGGGGCAGGGGGCAGTGTAGTTTGGGGAGGGAAGAGACGGGACACCCCCACCCCACCCCGGCAGGTTAAACACCCTCAAACCCACTCTACAAAGCATCCGCTAGCTGATCTCTGGAGATCAGTTGTTGTTCCGGGAGATCTCCCTATCAGTGCAACGCCCACCCAAGTAGATCTCCGGCGTGCTGACATTGCTTTGCTTCTTTGCACAGAGAGCGCAAACAATTAAACAGTAAACAAGATGCTGGAGGCATGTGGAATTGTGCAAAACAATCGCAACGGCTGCCAAGGGCGGCTGTTCAAAGTCCAAACTTTGGGGAAGGGAGTTAGCGACAGTCTTGGGCTGCAATTGTGGAAAGGAGGGCGAGGAAGTCCCTTGGGAGGGCCCGGATGTTTAGTAGCAAAAATAATCTGCCTCTCTGCCAGGGAGGGAGGAGAAAGGGGTGGCTGTAGCTGAAATCTGACCTCAGGGAGGGACTTACTTGCCTTGCTTAAAGAGGACATCTGATCTGACAAGTTTAGGATCCCTTTTTATTGCCACCCTGGGTGATTATTAATTAGCACAACCTCCTAAAGGTGCTGAGATAGCTTTGGCTGAGCGAACAACCTGACAGCCGGCTTCCCGTGAGTGAAGCGCCCAAGAGCTCCTCCCGCCTGGCCTCCTTTTATAAGAAGGATTGATTTAGTCAGCTAATGAAATTCAACCAATGATCCGATCAAAGATATAAGTAGCTGTGTCGGGTTGCCACCTTCCGGGCGATATATTAGTGGCGGCAACCTTTGGAGGCAGATACATGAACGGTCCTTGTTGCAAAAGTCATTTCACCTGTTCGCAGGGACAACCCAAAAGAGCAGCACATCTCTCACGACGTTGTGACCATTATGTACCCCTGCGCAGTGGTGGGATCCAAAAATTTTAGTAACAGGTTCCCACGGTGGTGGGATTCAAACAATGGTGTAGCGCCAATGGGGCTGGGTGGGGCACGACGGGGGCGTGGCCAGGCATTCCAGGGGCGGGACATTAATAATTTCTCTGTTACTGTAAAAAACTCTTACTGTAAAAAAAAGTTCCTAATTTCCACCTGGTATCTTTCTGTCCATAATTTAAACTCATTCTAGTAAGTCCTATCGTCTAATGCCAACAGAAACAACTACTTCTCTTCTAACTGCCTGTCAAATACTTAATACTTTCAAATACTTAATTTTGTTTCTAGAAATCAAAAGAAGGATACTTTCCTTAAACAAGGAACTTGACCATATTTCTAAAACATGTTTTTAAAACAGCCCAACAGGGAGAATTATCCCGTTTTCGACCTTCGCTAACCAGCCATATAGGAAACAACAGGACTTTATGATTTTTGGACCTAATGGAAAATCAGACCCAATTAGTAACCCCCTCTCGGCACACACAAATAGTTAGTAACCCACTCTCGGGAACTGGTGAGAACCTGCTGGACCCCACCTCTGCCTCTGCGGAAAATCTTTCTCAAGCCGTTGTTAGCCAATTGCCAATGAATTCCCAACAAGGAATGAAGATCATATCTCTTAGCCGACCAGCATCCTCCAACAACAGTTAAGGTAGCCAAGTTTCCCCTAATTCCTAGGAGGACTCAAGAAGCCAAGAACAAGACTTCAATAGTCAACTCTAATGAATAGGGGTGGCAGCGTATCCTGATCGATAAATATTTTGTAGATATTCTGTGCCAATAAAGATTGATTGATTGATTGATTGATTGATTGATTGATTGATTGATTGATTGATTGATTGATTGATTGATTGATTGATTGATTGATTGATTGATTGATTGATTAGTGAGGTTGTGAAGATTGGCATGTGTTGCATCAAAGTCATTTTTATGCATATAATCAGATTTCCAAAGTATAACACACTTTTACACATCTATTCAAGTAACCATAACTGTAAATACTCCGTTGTGTTCTCTTTAAGTTATATTTATTTTTGCTTATTGAAATGTATGTTTGTTTGTTTGTTTATTCAATTTATATACCGCCCTCCCCCTAGGGCAGTGATGGGGAACCTATGGCATGGATGCCAGAGGTGGCACTCAGATCCCTCTCTGTGGGCACGCACAGAGTTGCCCCCCCCCGCACACACATCTAGGCTGGCCTGGGCCCCTGGGCTCGATTATTAGCATTAAACCTAAGACCTAGATTTGGGGAAGCAGTGTAGGTAACCCTGTTAAGCGCTGTTAAACCCCACTGATTTTCATGCCAAGAACTAAAGCGCTATCTTTTACCTGGGAGTAAGCTCGTTTGCTGGCAATAGGGCTTGCTTCTGAGTAAACCCTCCTAGGGTCGTGATTCACCCATTCGAAGAGTTGCATGGTTGCTTCAAAACAAAGCCACCGGCTACCACCAAGCTTACTCCCAAGTAACACACACCTCGGAGCCAACCGTTTTTTTCTAAACTAAAACCTCAGTATCCAGGCTAAATTGCTGCGTTGGCACTTTGTAATAAATAAGTGGGTTTTGGGTTGCAATTTGGGCACTCGGCCTCGAAAAGGTTTGCCATCACTGCCCTAGGGGCTCAGGAGATACTTGGATAGTCAATCTTGCACAACCTCACTAATAGAGCATGTTAGTTTTACTGGCGTTTCTCAATTCTAGTCCACGGAGGTATTCTGGCTCTGAGATTTGGTTGGAAACAGGATGAATGCACAATTAAGAATCATCTGAGAGGTGAATCAAGGCCCCCCCCCCCCAAACAACCACGTGTCCACCACGAGGGCCCCCCAAAGTTTTTAAGCCTTTGAAATTGTGACTCCGGGTGGTGAGTCTGCCACAAAATGGCTGCTGCAGGAAGTGGACTCAACTAGAAAATATCAGGGAGTAGCTCTGATCGTAACTCTTAAGCACTGCAGGTAGAAGCTCCGTTTCACAGGATGTCTTTTAATGTGACCTTGTTGTTGCTCAAAAATGTTTTCTTGGATACACCCAGGGTCCTTCCAGTCGTGCGGTAAAGATCCCTGTGCTCCGGCGGCAGCTGCTGTGGAAGCAACGTTTTAAAAATCTCCACTGCCAATCAGAAGCCAGAGATTAGCAACAATAAAAATTAAACAAATTGGGAAGGAAAACAAACATTCAAAATAAAGATACTTATTTTCTCCTGTACAAGACATTATTCTTTTTTTTTTTGCTTCGCGCCCCTCCCTACCTCACCACACCCCCTATTAAAATACGAGGAGGGAAGGACATTTAAGGGCTAAGGAATCTCAACACTTTCCAACTTCTGGTTTTTAGCAGATACGCTCGTTTTGAGGTCCACAGAAGTCTATAGGGCAGTTTGGGGTAGGATGTCTGTCCCTGGCGGTTTGTCGGGGCAAGGTGCGACCGCACTTGGAGTCTTGTGTTCAGTTCTGGTCGCCACATCTCCAAAAGGATATCGAAGAGATAGAAAAAGTGCAGAGAAGGGCAACGAGGATGATTGAGGGACTGGAGCACCTTCCTTATGAGGAGAGGCTGCAGTGTTTGGGACTCTTTACTTTGGAGAGGAGACGTCTGAGGAGGGGATATGATTGAAGTCTATAAAATTATGCATGGGGTAGAAAATGTTGACAGAGAGAAATTTTTCTCTCTTTCTCACAATACTAGAACCAGGGGGCATCCATTGAAAATGCTGGGGGGAAGAATTAGGACTAATCAAAGGAAACACTTCTTCACGCAACGTGTGATTGGTATTTGGAAGATGCTGCCACAGGAGGTGGTGATGGCCACTAACCTGGGTAGCTTTAAAAAGGGCTTGGACAGATTTACAGAGCAGAAGTCGATCTATGGCTACCAATCTTGATCCTCCTTGATCTCAGATTGCAAATGCCTTAGCAGACCAGGTGCTCAGGAGCAGCAGCCGCAGAAGGCCATTGCTTTCACCTCCTGCAGGTGAGCTCCCAAAGGCACCTGGTGGGCCACTGCGAGTAGCAGAGTGCTGGACTAGATGGACTCTGGTCTGATCCAGCAGGCTAGTTCTTATGTTCTTATGAGGTCCACAGAAGTCTATAGGGCAGTTTTTGGTAGGATGTCTGTCCCTGGCGGTTTGTCAGGGCAAGGTGGGCAGTTGAATACAAGTGTGCCCAGGACCTACGAAAACCTTTATGGGACCCTGATTGAAGCCCTGCTGAGCAAAAACAAACAAACCCCAAAAGAGCCCCTTTCTAAAAATATTTGGTAGGTACCAGTGGGCCGCATTGCATTCATGGGCAGTTTAGCAGCCTGATTATTAAGAAGTTTATTAACTGTATTGTCGAAGGCTTTCACAGCTGGAATCACTGGGGTGCTGTGTGGTTTCCGGGCTGTATGGCCGTGTTCCAATAGCATTTTCTCCTGACGTTTCTTTCCCCTGCATCTGTGGCTGGCATCTTCAGAGGATCTGATGGTAGTAAAGCAAGTGGAGTATATCCAGAGGTGGGATCCAGCAGGTTCTCACAGGTTCCCCAGAGTAGATTACTAATTATTTGTGTGTGCCGAGAGGGGGTGACTAATTGGTGATTTTGCCACATGATTTCTGCCTTAGTTACGCCCCTCCTCTCAGCAGTAGCGCGCAGAACTAGAAGCAGACTAGCAGGAGGTGCACCGGCGTGCGTGGCAGCCTGCATCTGCGTGCATTCGTTTCCCACCCAAGGACCGGCGCAGCGGCTGCGTCCTTGCCACAGCCCCGCCCAGGAATGCCCCGTCCCCGGAATTCCCAGCCACGCCCCCGTCGCGCCCCACCCACTCCCCCGTCGCGCCCCACCCAGCCCCATTGGTGCTACGCCACAGTTTGAATCCCACCACCATGGGAACCTGTTACTAAAATTTTTGGATCCCACCACTGATTTTCTCCTGACGTTTCTTTCACCTGCATCTGTGGCTGGCATCTTCAGAGGATCTGATGGTAGTAAAGCAAGTGGAGTATATCTACTTGTGGAATGTCCAGCGTGGGAGAAAGAACCATTTGCATTGGTGAACAAGTGTAAAGGGTACAGTTTGCAAGTGTAATTTGCATGGGTTAAGTGGAATCCACCCATTTTAGGATATGTATATAACATATGTATTTATTAGCATACGTATTTATTAACTACTCGTTCTACCCTTCTCTACTTTTTCCCCTAGACTTTTGCATTATGGGATTGAACGGAACCAGGGGGAAAATGGTGGGAGCTGGAATGAAGACAACACCTTCCTTTTTAATGTGGAACTGAGAAGCACCCCTCTATAAAGCAAAGGAGGAACGCTCGCTGCCACCAGCTTACATACGCTTCAGAACTGTGGCGAAGATTCTGCGTCCCCTCCATTTTGAAAAGAGCTCTCCGGATCGGACGGTGCCATGTATACATTCCTGCCTGAGAATTTCACTCCTGTGAAGCCAAAACCAGCCAAGGAGCTAAAGCCAATGATAGTCGCCATTGTGTTGGGGTTGATTCTGTTCATTGCGGCTGTGATCGCTTGGTGCTATTATGTGGCTTCGCTTCAGAAGGCCGAGAGGCTGAAGACGGAGATGATGGACCTCAAGTCAGATGGGTTCATCATCAAAAACCAGAACGGGGAGGTGGTCTTCAAGGTGGCCTTCCAGTCGGGGGCGCTCAACCTGGAGTCGTGCTCTAAGGAAGGGGACATTTTGACCTGCGCCAGGTCAGACAAAGGGAAGCTCAACTTTTTCATACAAACCGTCAAGCCCAAGGACACCGTGATGTGCTACCGCGTCCGCTGGGAGGAGTTTGTGGCAGACACTGTGGTGGAACACAAAATGTTCTGGGGGGACGCCCACTGGTATGGGGGTTGCGAGATGAGTGTCCAACACTGGCCGATCCAGCTGCCAGGTTACCAAGAACCTATGCCGTTCGTGACTAATGATGTGTATACTTTGAGGAACAGCTTTGGAGGAATTATGGAGAGGTACTGGGTCTCCTCCAAAGCAGCGGCCATCAAGATCAATGACTCGGTGCCCTTTCACCTGGGGTTCAATGCTTCTGAAAGGTCTCTCCTCTTCCAGGCCAGGTATACAGACTCCCCCTATAAGCCCCCCCTGGGACAGCAACCTTTCCCAGAGCTGAGTTACCGTGTCAAGCGAGAGGCGTTCAGATATCACTGGGGGGGTGGGGGGGGGGGGGGGTGGGGGGGGGGGGGGGTGGGGGGGGGGGGGGGTGGGGGGGGGGGGGGGTGGGGGGGGGGGGGGGTGGGGGGGGGGGGGGGTGGGGGGGGGGGGGGGTGGGGGGGGGGGGGGGTGGGGGGGGGGGGGGGTGGGGGGGGGGGGGGGTGGGGGGGGGGGGGGGTGGGGGGGGGGGGGGGTGGGGGGGGGGGGGGGTGGGGGGGGGGGGGGGTGGGGGGGGGGGGGGGTGGGGGGGGGGGGGGGTGGGGGGGGGGGGGGGTGGGGGGGGGGGGGGGTGGGGGGGGGGGGGGGTGGGGGGGGGGGGGGGTGGGGGGGGGGGGGGGTGGGGGGGGGGGGGGGTGGGGGGGGGGGGGGGTGGGGGGGGGGGGGGGTGGGGGGGGGGGGGGGTGGGGGGGGGGGGGGGTGGGGGGGGGGGGGGGTGGGGGGGGGGGGGGGTGGGGGGGGGGGGGGGTGGGGGGGGGGGGGGGTGGGGGGGGGGGGGGGTGGGGGGGGGGGGGGGTGGGGGGGGGGGGGGGTGGGGGGGGGGGGGGGTGGGGGGGGGGGGGGGTGGGGGGGGGGGGGGGTGGGGGGGGGGGGGGGTGGGGGGGGGGGGGGGTGGGGGGGGGGGGGGGTGGGGGGGGGGGGGGGTGGGGGGGGGGGGGGGTGGGGGGGGGGGGGGGTGGGGGGGGGGGGGGGTGGGGGGGGGGGGGGGTGGGGGGGGGGGGGGGTGGGGGGGGGGGGGGGTGGGGGGGGGGGGGGGTGGGGGGGGGGGGGGGTGGGGGGGGGGGGGGGTGGGGGGGGGGGGGGGTGGGGGGGGGGGGGGGTGGGGGGGGGGGGGGGTGGGGGGGGGGGGGGGTGGGGGGGGGGGGGGGTGGGGGGGGGGGGGGGTGGGGGGGGGGGGGGGTGGGGGGGGGGGGGGGTGGGGGGGGGGGGGGGTGGGGGGGGGGGGGGGTGGGGGGGGGGGGGGGTGGGGGGGGGGGGGGGTGGGGGGGGGGGGGGGTGGGGGGGGGGGGGGGTGGGGGGGGGGGGGGGTGGGGGGGGGGGGGGGTGGGGGGGGGGGGGGGTGGGGGGGGGGGGGGGTGGGGGGGGGGGGGGGTGGGGGGGGGGGGGGGTGGGGGGGGGGGGGGGTGGGGGGGGGGGGGGGTGGGGGGGGGGGGGGGTGGGGGGGGGGGGGGGTGGGGGGGGGGGGGGGTGGGGGGGGGGGGGGGTGGGGGGGGGGGGGGGTGGGGGGGGGGGGGGGTGGGGGGGGGGGGGGGTGGGGGGGGGGGGGGGTGGGGGGGGGGGGGGGTGGGGGGGGGGGGGGGTGGGGGGGGGGGGGGGTGGGGGGGGGGGGGGGTGGGGGGGGGGGGGGGTGGGGGGGGGGGGGGGTGGGGGGGGGGGGGGGTGGGGGGGGGGGGGGGTGGGGGGGGGGGGGGGTGGGGGGGGGGGGGGGTGGGGGGGGGGGGGGGTGGGGGGGGGGGGGGGTGGGGGGGGGG
Organism: Sphaerodactylus townsendi; assembly: GCF_021028975.2. Classification (NCBI taxonomy): domain Eukaryota; kingdom Metazoa; phylum Chordata; class Lepidosauria; order Squamata; family Sphaerodactylidae; genus Sphaerodactylus; species Sphaerodactylus townsendi. The sequence continues at coordinate 749,778 of NC_059431.1, read as the reverse complement.
GGGGGTGGGGGGGGGGGGGGGTGGGGGGGGGGGGGGGTGGGGGGGGGGGGGGGTGGGGGGGGGGGGGGGTGGGGGGGGGGGGGGGTGGGGGGGGGGGGGGGTGGGGGGGGGGGGGGGTGGGGGGGGGGGGGGGTGGGGGGGGGGGGGGGTGGGGGGGGGGGGGGGTGGGGGGGGGGGGGGGTGGGGGGGGGGGGGGGTGGGGGGGGGGGGGGGTGGGGGGGGGGGGGGGTGGGGGGGGGGGGGGGTGGGGGGGGGGGGGGGTGGGGGGGGGGGGGGGTGGGGGGGGGGGGGGGTGGGGGGGGGGGGGGGTGGGGGGGGGGGGGGGTGGGGGGGGGGGGGGGTGGGGGGGGGGGGGGGTGGGGGGGGGGGGGGGTGGGGGGGGGGGGGGGTGGGGGGGGGGGGGGGTGGGGGGGGGGGGGGGTGGGGGGGGGGGGGGGTGGGGGGGGGGGGGGGTGGGGGGGGGGGGGGGTGGGGGGGGGGGGGGGTGGGGGGGGGGGGGGGTGGGGGGGGGGGGGGGTGGGGGGGGGGGGGGGTGGGGGGGGGGGGGGGTGGGGGGGGGGGGGGGTGGGGGGGGGGGGGGGTGGGGGGGGGGGGGGGTGGGGGGGGGGGGGGGTGGGGGGGGGGGGGGGTGGGGGGGGGGGGGGGTGGGGGGGGGGGGGGGTGGGGGGGGGGGGGGGTGGGGGGGGGGGGGGGTGGGGGGGGGGGGGGGTGGGGGGGGGGGGGGGTGGGGGGGGGGGGGGGTGGGGGGGGGGGGGGGTGGGGGGGGGGGGGGGTGGGGGGGGGGGGGGGTGGGGGGGGGGGGGGGTGGGGGGGGGGGGGGGTGGGGGGGGGGGGGGGTGGGGGGGGGGGGGGGTGGGGGGGGGGGGGGGTGGGGGGGGGGGGGGGTGGGGGGGGGGGGGGGTGGGGGGGGGGGGGGGTGGGGGGGGGGGGGGGTGGGGGGGGGGGGGGGTGGGGGGGGGGGGGGGTGGGGGGGGGGGGGGGTGGGGGGGGGGGGGGGTGGGGGGGGGGGGGGGTGGGGGGGGGGGGGGGTGGGGGGGGGGGGGGGTGGGGGGGGGGGGGGGTGGGGGGGGGGGGGGGTGGGGGGGGGGGGGGGTGGGGGGGGGGGGGGGTGGGGGGGGGGGGGGGTGGGGGGGGGGGGGGGTGGGGGGGGGGGGGGGTGGGGGGGGGGGGGGGTGGGGGGGGGGGGGGGTGGGGGGGGGGGGGGGTGGGGGGGGGGGGGGGTGGGGGGGGGGGGGGGTGGGGGGGGGGGGGGGTGGGGGGGGGGGGGGGTGGGGGGGGGGGGGGGTGGGGGGGGGGGGGGGTGGGGGGGGGGGGGGGTGGGGGGGGGGGGGGGTGGGGGGGGGGGGGGGTGGGGGGGGGGGGGGGTGGGGGGGGGGGGGGGTGGGGGGGGGGGGGGGTGGGGGGGGGGGGGGGTGGGGGGGGGGGGGGGTGGGGGGGGGGGGGGGTGGGGGGGGGGGGGGGTGGGGGGGGGGGGGGGTGGGGGGGGGGGGGGGTGGGGGGGGGGGGGGGTGGGGGGGGGGGGGGGTGGGGGGGGGGGGGGGTGGGGGGGGGGGGGGGTGGGGGGGGGGGGGGGTGGGGGGGGGGGGGGGTGGGGGGGGGGGGGGGTGGGGGGGGGGGGGGGTGGGGGGGGGGGGGGGTGGGGGGGGGGGGGGGTGGGGGGGGGGGGGGGTGGGGGGGGGGGGGGGTGGGGGGGGGGGGGGGTGGGGGGGGGGGGGGGTGGGGGGGGGGGGGGGTGGGGGGGGGGGGGGGTGGGGGGGGGGGGGGGTGGGGGGGGGGGGGGGTGGGGGGGGGGGGGGGTGGGGGGGGGGGGGGGTGGGGGGGGGGGGGGGTGGGGGGGGGGGGGGGTGGGGGGGGGGGGGGGTGGGGGGGGGGGGGGGTGGGGGGGGGGGGGGGTGGGGGGGGGGGGGGGTGGGGGGGGGGGGGGGTGGGGGGGGGGGGGGGTGGGGGGGGGGGGGGGTGGGGGGGGGGGGGGGTGGGGGGGGGGGGGGGTGGGGGGGGGGGGGGGTGGGGGGGGGGGGGGGTGGGGGGGGGGGGGGGTGGGGGGGGGGGGGGGTGGGGGGGGGGGGGGGTGGGGGGGGGGGGGGGTGGGGGGGGGGGGGGGTGGGGGGGGGGGGGGGTGGGGGGGGGGGGGGGTGGGGGGGGGGGGGGGTGGGGGGGGGGGGGGGTGGGGGGGGGGGGGGGTGGGGGGGGGGGGGGGTGGGGGGGGGGGGGGGTGGGGGGGGGGGGGGGTGGGGGGGGGGGGGGGTGGGGGGGGGGGGGGGTGGGGGGGGGGGGGGGTGGGGGGGGGGGGGGGTGGGGGGGGGGGGGGGTGGGGGGGGGGGGGGGTGGGGGGGGGGGGGGGTGGGGGGGGGGGGGGGTGGGGGGGGGGGGGGGTGGGGGGGGGGGGGGGTGGGGGGGGGGGGGGGTGGGGGGGGGGGGGGGTGGGGGGGGGGGGGGGTGGGGGGGGGGGGGGGTGGGGGGGGGGGGGGGTGGGGGGGGGGGGGGGTGGGGGGGGGGGGGGGTGGGGGGGGGGGGGGGTGGGGGGGGGGGGGGGTGGGGGGGGGGGGGGGTGGGGGGGGGGGGGGGTGGGGGGGGGGGGGGGTGGGGGGGGGGGGGGGTGGGGGGGGGGGGGGGTGGGGGGGGGGGGGGGTGGGGGGGGGGGGGGGTGGGGGGGGGGGGGGGTGGGGGGGGGGGGGGGTGGGGGGGGGGGGGGGTGGGGGGGGGGGGGGGTGGGGGGGGGGGGGGGTGGGGGGGGGGGGGGGTGGGGGGGGGGGGGGGTGGGGGGGGGGGGGGGTGGGGGGGGGGGGGGGTGGGGGGGGGGGGGGGTGGGGGGGGGGGGGGGTGGGGGGGGGGGGGGGTGGGGGGGGGGGGGGGTGGGGGGGGGGGGGGGTGGGGGGGGGGGGGGGTGGGGGGGGGGGGGGGTGGGGGGGGGGGGGGGTGGGGGGGGGGGGGGGTGGGGGGGGGGGGGGGTGGGGGGGGGGGGGGGTGGGGGGGGGGGGGGGTGGGGGGGGGGGGGGGTGGGGGGGGGGGGGGGTGGGGGGGGGGGGGGGTGGGGGGGGGGGGGGGTGGGGGGGGGGGGGGGTGGGGGGGGGGGGGGGTGGGGGGGGGGGGGGGTGGGGGGGGGGGGGGGTGGGGGGGGGGGGGGGTGGGGGGGGGGGGGGGTGGGGGGGGGGGGGGGTGGGGGGGGGGGGGGGTGGGGGGGGGGGGGGGTGGGGGGGGGGGGGGGTGGGGGGGGGGGGGGGTGGGGGGGGGGGGGGGTGGGGGGGGGGGGGGGTGGGGGGGGGGGGGGGTGGGGGGGGGGGGGGGTGGGGGGGGGGGGGGGTGGGGGGGGGGGGGGGTGGGGGGGGGGGGGGGTGGGGGGGGGGGGGGGTGGGGGGGGGGGGGGGTGGGGGGGGGGGGGGGTGGGGGGGGGGGGGGGTGGGGGGGGGGGGGGGTGGGGGGGGGGGGGGGTGGGGGGGGGGGGGGGTGGGGGGGGGGGGGGGTGGGGGGGGGGGGGGGTGGGGGGGGGGGGGGGTGGGGGGGGGGGGGGGTGGGGGGGGGGGGGGGTGGGGGGGGGGGGGGGTGGGGGGGGGGGGGGGTGGGGGGGGGGGGGGGTGGGGGGGGGGGGGGGTGGGGGGGGGGGGGGGTGGGGGGGGGGGGGGGTGGGGGGGGGGGGGGGTGGGGGGGGGGGGGGGTGGGGGGGGGGGGGGGTGGGGGGGGGGGGGGGTGGGGGGGGGGGGGGGTGGGGGGGGGGGGGGGTGGGGGGGGGGGGGGGTGGGGGGGGGGGGGGGTGGGGGGGGGGGGGGGTGGGGGGGGGGGGGGGTGGGGGGGGGGGGGGGTGGGGGGGGGGGGGGGTGGGGGGGGGGGGGGGTGGGGGGGGGGGGGGGTGGGGGGGGGGGGGGGTGGGGGGGGGGGGGGGTGGGGGGGGGGGGGGGTGGGGGGGGGGGGGGGTGGGGGGGGGGGGGGGTGGGGGGGGGGGGGGGTGGGGGGGGGGGGGGGTGGGGGGGGGGGGGGGTGGGGGGGGGGGGGGGTGGGGGGGGGGGGGGGTGGGGGGGGGGGGGGGTGGGGGGGGGGGGGGGTGGGGGGGGGGGGGGGTGGGGGGGGGGGGGGGTGGGGGGGGGGGGGGGTGGGGGGGGGGGGGGGTGGGGGGGGGGGGGGGTGGGGGGGGGGGGGGGTGGGGGGGGGGGGGGGTGGGGGGGGGGGGGGGTGGGGGGGGGGGGGGGTGGGGGGGGGGGGGGGTGGGGGGGGGGGGGGGTGGGGGGGGGGGGGGGTGGGGGGGGGGGGGGGTGGGGGGGGGGGGGGGTGGGGGGGGGGGGGGGTGGGGGGGGGGGGGGGTGGGGGGGGGGGGGGGTGGGGGGGGGGGGGGGTGGGGGGGGGGGGGGGTGGGGGGGGGGGGGGGTGGGGGGGGGGGGGGGTGGGGGGGGGGGGGGGTGGGGGGGGGGGGGGGTGGGGGGGGGGGGGGGTGGGGGGGGGGGGGGGTGGGGGGGGGGGGGGGTGGGGGGGGGGGGGGGTGGGGGGGGGGGGGGGTGGGGGGGGGGGGGGGTGGGGGGGGGGGGGGGTGGGGGGGGGGGGGGGTGGGGGGGGGGGGGGGTGGGGGGGGGGGGGGGTGGGGGGGGGGGGGGGTGGGGGGGGGGGGGGGTGGGGGGGGGGGGGGGTGGGGGGGGGGGGGGGTGGGGGGGGGGGGGGGTGGGGGGGGGGGGGGGTGGGGGGGGGGGGGGGTGGGGGGGGGGGGGGGTGGGGGGGGGGGGGGGTGGGGGGGGGGGGGGGTGGGGGGGGGGGGGGGTGGGGGGGGGGGGGGGTGGGGGGGGGGGGGGGTGGGGGGGGGGGGGGGTGGGGGGGGGGGGGGGTGGGGGGGGGGGGGGGTGGGGGGGGGGGGGGGTGGGGGGGGGGGGGGGTGGGGGGGGGGGGGGGTGGGGGGGGGGGGGGGTGGGGGGGGGGGGGGGTGGGGGGGGGGGGGGGTGGGGGGGGGGGGGGGTGGGGGGGGGGGGGGGTGGGGGGGGGGGGGGGTGGGGGGGGGGGGGGGTGGGGGGGGGGGGGGGTGGGGGGGGGGGGGGGTGGGGGGGGGGGGGGGTGGGGGGGGGGGGGGGTGGGGGGGGGGGGGGGTGGGGGGGGGGGGGGGTGGGGGGGGGGGGGGGTGGGGGGGGGGGGGGGTGGGGGGGGGGGGGGGTGGGGGGGGGGGGGGGTGGGGGGGGGGGGGGGTGGGGGGGGGGGGGGGTGGGGGGGGGGGGGGGTGGGGGGGGGGGGGGGTGGGGGGGGGGGGGGGTGGGGGGGGGGGGGGGTGGGGGGGGGGGGGGGTGGGGGGGGGGGGGGGTGGGGGGGGGGGGGGGTGGGGGGGGGGGGGGGTGGGGGGGGGGGGGGGTGGGGGGGGGGGGGGGTGGGGGGGGGGGGGGGTGGGGGGGGGGGGGGGTGGGGGGGGGGGGGGGTGGGGGGGGGGGGGGGTGGGGGGGGGGGGGGGTGGGGGGGGGGGGGGGTGGGGGGGGGGGGGGGTGGGGGGGGGGGGGGGTGGGGGGGGGGGGGGGTGGGGGGGGGGGGGGGTGGGGGGGGGGGGGGGTGGGGGGGGGGGGGGGTGGGGGGGGGGGGGGGTGGGGGGGGGGGGGGGTGGGGGGGGGGGGGGGTGGGGGGGGGGGGGGGTGGGGGGGGGGGGGGGTGGGGGGGGGGGGGGGTGGGGGGGGGGGGGGGTGGGGGGGGGGGGGGGTGGGGGGGGGGGGGGGTGGGGGGGGGGGGGGGTGGGGGGGGGGGGGGGTGGGGGGGGGGGGGGGTGGGGGGGGGGGGGGGTGGGGGGGGGGGGGGGTGGGGGGGGGGGGGGGTGGGGGGGGGGGGGGGTGGGGGGGGGGGGGGGTGGGGGGGGGGGGGGGTGGGGGGGGGGGGGGGTGGGGGGGGGGGGGGGTGGGGGGGGGGGGGGGTGGGGGGGGGGGGGGGTGGGGGGGGGGGGGGGTGGGGGGGGGGGGGGGTGGGGGGGGGGGGGGGTGGGGGGGGGGGGGGGTGGGGGGGGGGGGGGGTGGGGGGGGGGGGGGGTGGGGGGGGGGGGGGGTGGGGGGGGGGGGGGGTGGGGGGGGGGGGGGGTGGGGGGGGGGGGGGGTGGGGGGGGGGGGGGGTGGGGGGGGGGGGGGGTGGGGGGGGGGGGGGGTGGGGGGGGGGGGGGGTGGGGGGGGGGGGGGGTGGGGGGGGGGGGGGGTGGGGGGGGGGGGGGGTGGGGGGGGGGGGGGGTGGGGGGGGGGGGGGGTGGGGGGGGGGGGGGGTGGGGGGGGGGGGGGGTGGGGGGGGGGGGGGGTGGGGGGGGGGGGGGGTGGGGGGGGGGGGGGGTGGGGGGGGGGGGGGGTGGGGGGGGGGGGGGGTGGGGGGGGGGGGGGGTGGGGGGGGGGGGGGGTGGGGGGGGGGGGGGGTGGGGGGGGGGGGGGGTGGGGGGGGGGGGGGGTGGGGGGGGGGGGGGGTGGGGGGGGGGGGGGGTGGGGGGGGGGGGGGGTGGGGGGGGGGGGGGGTGGGGGGGGGGGGGGGTGGGGGGGGGGGGGGGTGGGGGGGGGGGGGGGTGGGGGGGGGGGGGGGTGGGGGGGGGGGGGGGTGGGGGGGGGGGGGGGTGGGGGGGGGGGGGGGTGGGGGGGGGGGGGGGTGGGGGGGGGGGGGGGTGGGGGGGGGGGGGGGTGGGGGGGGGGGGGGGTGGGGGGGGGGGGGGGTGGGGGGGGGGGGGGGTGGGGGGGGGGGGGGGTGGGGGGGGGGGGGGGTGGGGGGGGGGGGGGGTGGGGGGGGGGGGGGGTGGGGGGGGGGGGGGGTGGGGGGGGGGGGGGGTGGGGGGGGGGGGGGGTGGGGGGGGGGGGGGGTGGGGGGGGGGGGGGGTGGGGGGGGGGGGGGGTGGGGGGGGGGGGGGGTGGGGGGGGGGGGGGGTGGGGGGGGGGGGGGGTGGGGGGGGGGGGGGGTGGGGGGGGGGGGGGGTGGGGGGGGGGGGGGGTGGGGGGGGGGGGGGGTGGGGGGGGGGGGGGGTGGGGGGGGGGGGGGGTGGGGGGGGGGGGGGGTGGGGGGGGGGGGGGGTGGGGGGGGGGGGGGGTGGGGGGGGGGGGGGGTGGGGGGGGGGGGGGGTGGGGGGGGGGGGGGGTGGGGGGGGGGGGGGGTGGGGGGGGGGGGGGGTGGGGGGGGGGGGGGGTGGGGGGGGGGGGGGGTGGGGGGGGGGGGGGGTGGGGGGGGGGGGGGGTGGGGGGGGGGGGGGGTGGGGGGGGGGGGGGGTGGGGGGGGGGGGGGGTGGGGGGGGGGGGGGGTGGGGGGGGGGGGGGGTGGGGGGGGGGGGGGGTGGGGGGGGGGGGGGGTGGGGGGGGGGGGGGGTGGGGGGGGGGGGGGGTGGGGGGGGGGGGGGGTGGGGGGGGGGGGGGGTGGGGGGGGGGGGGGGTGGGGGGGGGGGGGGGTGGGGGGGGGGGGGGGTGGGGGGGGGGGGGGGTGGGGGGGGGGGGGGGTGGGGGGGGGGGGGGGTGGGGGGGGGGGGGGGTGGGGGGGGGGGGGGGTGGGGGGGGGGGGGGGTGGGGGGGGGGGGGGGTGGGGGGGGGGGGGGGTGGGGGGGGGGGGGGGTGGGGGGGGGGGGGGGTGGGGGGGGGGGGGGGTGGGGGGGGGGGGGGGTGGGGGGGGGGGGGGGTGGGGGGGGGGGGGGGTGGGGGGGGGGGGGGGTGGGGGGGGGGGGGGGTGGGGGGGGGGGGGGGTGGGGGGGGGGGGGGGTGGGGGGGGGGGGGGGTGGGGGGGGGGGGGGGTGGGGGGGGGGGGGGGTGGGGGGGGGGGGGGGTGGGGGGGGGGGGGGGTGGGGGGGGGGGGGGGTGGGGGGGGGGGGGGGTGGGGGGGGGGGGGGGTGGGGGGGGGGGGGGGTGGGGGGGGGGGGGGGTGGGGGGGGGGGGGGGTGGGGGGGGGGGGGGGTGGGGGGGGGGGGGGGTGGGGGGGGGGGGGGGTGGGGGGGGGGGGGGGTGGGGGGGGGGGGGGGTGGGGGGGGGGGGGGGTGGGGGGGGGGGGGGGTGGGGGGGGGGGGGGGTGGGGGGGGGGGGGGGTGGGGGGGGGGGGGGGTGGGGGGGGGGGGGGGTGGGGGGGGGGGGGGGTGGGGGGGGGGGGGGGTGGGGGGGGGGGGGGGTGGGGGGGGGGGGGGGTGGGGGGGGGGGGGGGTGGGGGGGGGGGGGGGTGGGGGGGGGGGGGGGTGGGGGGGGGGGGGGGTGGGGGGGGGGGGGGGTGGGGGGGGGGGGGGGTGGGGGGGGGGGGGGGTGGGGGGGGGGGGGGGTGGGGGGGGGGGGGGGTGGGGGGGGGGGGGGGTGGGGGGGGGGGGGGGTGGGGGGGGGGGGGGGTGGGGGGGGGGGGGGGTGGGGGGGGGGGGGGGTGGGGGGGGGGGGGGGTGGGGGGGGGGGGGGGTGGGGGGGGGGGGGGGTGGGGGGGGGGGGGGGTGGGGGGGGGGGGGGGTGGGGGGGGGGGGGGGTGGGGGGGGGGGGGGGTGGGGGGGGGGGGGGGTGGGGGGGGGGGGGGGTGGGGGGGGGGGGGGGTGGGGGGGGGGGGGGGTGGGGGGGGGGGGGGGTGGGGGGGGGGGGGGGTGGGGGGGGGGGGGGGTGGGGGGGGGGGGGGGTGGGGGGGGGGGGGGGTGGGGGGGGGGGGGGGTGGGGGGGGGGGGGGGTGGGGGGGGGGGGGGGTGGGGGGGGGGGGGGGTGGGGGGGGGGGGGGGTGGGGGGGGGGGGGGGTGGGGGGGGGGGGGGGTGGGGGGGGGGGGGGGTGGGGGGGGGGGGGGGTGGGGGGGGGGGGGGGTGGGGGGGGGGGGGGGTGGGGGGGGGGGGGGGTGGGGGGGGGGGGGGGTGGGGGGGGGGGGGGGTGGGGGGGGGGGGGGGTGGGGGGGGGGGGGGGTGGGGGGGGGGGGGGGTGGGGGGGGGGGGGGGTGGGGGGGGGGGGGGGTGGGGGGGGGGGGGGGTGGGGGGGGGGGGGGGTGGGGGGGGGGGGGGGTGGGGGGGGGGGGGGGTGGGGGGGGGGGGGGGTGGGGGGGGGGGGGGGTGGGGGGGGGGGGGGGTGGGGGGGGGGGGGGGTGGGGGGGGGGGGGGGTGGGGGGGGGGGGGGGTGGGGGGGGGGGGGGGTGGGGGGGGGGGGGGGTGGGGGGGGGGGGGGGTGGGGGGGGGGGGGGGTGGGGGGGGGGGGGGGTGGGGGGGGGGGGGGGTGGGGGGGGGGGGGGGTGGGGGGGGGGGGGGGTGGGGGGGGGGGGGGGTGGGGGGGGGGGGGGGTGGGGGGGGGGGGGGGTGGGGGGGGGGGGGGGTGGGGGGGGGGGGGGGTGGGGGGGGGGGGGGGTGGGGGGGGGGGGGGGTGGGGGGGGGGGGGGGTGGGGGGGGGGGGGGGTGGGGGGGGGGGGGGGTGGGGGGGGGGGGGGGTGGGGGGGGGGGGGGGTGGGGGGGGGGGGGGGTGGGGGGGGGGGGGGGTGGGGGGGGGGGGGGGTGGGGGGGGGGGGGGGTGGGGGGGGGGGGGGGTGGGGGGGGGGGGGGGTGGGGGGGGGGGGGGGTGGGGGGGGGGGGGGGTGGGGGGGGGGGGGGGTGGGGGGGGGGGGGGGTGGGGGGGGGGGGGGGTGGGGGGGGGGGGGGGTGGGGGGGGGGGGGGGTGGGGGGGGGGGGGGGTGGGGGGGGGGGGGGGTGGGGGGGGGGGGGGGTGGGGGGGGGGGGGGGTGGGGGGGGGGGGGGGTGGGGGGGGGGGGGGGTGGGGGGGGGGGGGGGTGGGGGGGGGGGGGGGTGGGGGGGGGGGGGGGTGGGGGGGGGGGGGGGTGGGGGGGGGGGGGGGTGGGGGGGGGGGGGGGTGGGGGGGGGGGGGGGTGGGGGGGGGGGGGGGTGGGGGGGGGGGGGGGTGGGGGGGGGGGGGGGTGGGGGGGGGGGGGGGTGGGGGGGGGGGGGGGTGGGGGGGGGGGGGGGTGGGGGGGGGGGGGGGTGGGGGGGGGGGGGGGTGGGGGGGGGGGGGGGTGGGGGGGGGGGGGGGTGGGGGGGGGGGGGGGTGGGGGGGGGGGGGGGTGGGGGGGGGGGGGGGTGGGGGGGGGGGGGGGTGGGGGGGGGGGGGGGTGGGGGGGGGGGGGGGTGGGGGGGGGGGGGGGTGGGGGGGGGGGGGGGTGGGGGGGGGGGGGGGTGGGGGGGGGGGGGGGTGGGGGGGGGGGGGGGTGGGGGGGGGGGGGGGTGGGGGGGGGGGGGGGTGGGGGGGGGGGGGGGTGGGGGGGGGGGGGGGTGGGGGGGGGGGGGGGTGGGGGGGGGGGGGGGTGGGGGGGGGGGGGGGTGGGGGGGGGGGGGGGTGGGGGGGGGGGGGGGTGGGGGGGGGGGGGGGTGGGGGGGGGGGGGGGTGGGGGGGGGGGGGGGTGGGGGGGGGGGGGGGTGGGGGGGGGGGGGGGTGGGGGGGGGGGGGGGTGGGGGGGGGGGGGGGTGGGGGGGGGGGGGGGTGGGGGGGGGGGGGGGTGGGGGGGGGGGGGGGTGGGGGGGGGGGGGGGTGGGGGGGGGGGGGGGTGGGGGGGGGGGGGGGTGGGGGGGGGGGGGGGTGGGGGGGGGGGGGGGTGGGGGGGGGGGGGGGTGGGGGGGGGGGGGGGTGGGGGGGGGGGGGGGTGGGGGGGGGGGGGGGTGGGGGGGGGGGGGGGTGGGGGGGGGGGGGGGTGGGGGGGGGGGGGGGTGGGGGGGGGGGGGGGTGGGGGGGGGGGGGGGTGGGGGGGGGGGGGGGTGGGGGGGGGGGGGGGTGGGGGGGGGGGGGGGTGGGGGGGGGGGGGGGTGGGGGGGGGGGGGGGTGGGGGGGGGGGGGGGTGGGGGGGGGGGGGGGTGGGGGGGGGGGGGGGTGGGGGGGGGGGGGGGTGGGGGGGGGGGGGGGTGGGGGGGGGGGGGGGTGGGGGGGGGGGGGGGTGGGGGGGGGGGGGGGTGGGGGGGGGGGGGGGTGGGGGGGGGGGGGGGTGGGGGGGGGGGGGGGTGGGGGGGGGGGGGGGTGGGGGGGGGGGGGGGTGGGGGGGGGGGGGGGTGGGGGGGGGGGGGGGTGGGGGGGGGGGGGGGTGGGGGGGGGGGGGGGTGGGGGGGGGGGGGGGTGGGGGGGGGGGGGGGTGGGGGGGGGGGGGGGTGGGGGGGGGGGGGGGTGGGGGGGGGGGGGGGTGGGGGGGGGGGGGGGTGGGGGGGGGGGGGGGTGGGGGGGGGGGGGGGTGGGGGGGGGGGGGGGTGGGGGGGGGGGGGGGTGGGGGGGGGGGGGGGTGGGGGGGGGGGGGGGTGGGGGGGGGGGGGGGTGGGGGGGGGGGGGGGTGGGGGGGGGGGGGGGTGGGGGGGGGGGGGGGTGGGGGGGGGGGGGGGTGGGGGGGGGGGGGGGTGGGGGGGGGGGGGGGTGGGGGGGGGGGGGGGTGGGGGGGGGGGGGGGTGGGGGGGGGGGGGGGTGGGGGGGGGGGGGGGTGGGGGGGGGGGGGGGTGGGGGGGGGGGGGGGTGGGGGGGGGGGGGGGTGGGGGGGGGGGGGGGTGGGGGGGGGGGGGGGTGGGGGGGGGGGGGGGTGGGGGGGGGGGGGGGTGGGGGGGGGGGGGGGTGGGGGGGGGGGGGGGTGGGGGGGGGGGGGGGTGGGGGGGGGGGGGGGTGGGGGGGGGGGGGGGTGGGGGGGGGGGGGGGTGGGGGGGGGGGGGGGTGGGGGGGGGGGGGGGTGGGGGGGGGGGGGGGTGGGGGGGGGGGGGGGTGGGGGGGGGGGGGGGTGGGGGGGGGGGGGGGTGGGGGGGGGGGGGGGTGGGGGGGGGGGGGGGTGGGGGGGGGGGGGGGTGGGGGGGGGGGGGGGTGGGGGGGGGGGGGGGTGGGGGGGGGGGGGGGTGGGGGGGGGGGGGGGTGGGGGGGGGGGGGGGTGGGGGGGGGGGGGGGTGGGGGGGGGGGGGGGTGGGGGGGGGGGGGGGTGGGGGGGGGGGGGGGTGGGGGGGGGGGGGGGTGGGGGGGGGGGGGGGTGGGGGGGGGGGGGGGTGGGGGGGGGGGGGGGTGGGGGGGGGGGGGGGTGGGGGGGGGGGGGGGTGGGGGGGGGGGGGGGTGGGGGGGGGGGGGGGTGGGGGGGGGGGGGGGTGGGGGGGGGGGGGGGTGGGGGGGGGGGGGGGTGGGGGGGGGGGGGGGTGGGGGGGGGGGGGGGTGGGGGGGGGGGGGGGTGGGGGGGGGGGGGGGTGGGGGGGGGGGGGGGTGGGGGGGGGGGGGGGTGGGGGGGGGGGGGGGTGGGGGGGGGGGGGGGTGGGGGGGGGGGGGGGTGGGGGGGGGGGGGGGTGGGGGGGGGGGGGGGTGGGGGGGGGGGGGGGTGGGGGGGGGGGGGGGTGGGGGGGGGGGGGGGTGGGGGGGGGGGGGGGTGGGGGGGGGGGGGGGTGGGGGGGGGGGGGGGTGGGGGGGGGGGGGGGTGGGGGGGGGGGGGGGTGGGGGGGGGGGGGGGTGGGGGGGGGGGGGGGTGGGGGGGGGGGGGGGTGGGGGGGGGGGGGGGTGGGGGGGGGGGGGGGTGGGGGGGGGGGGGGGTGGGGGGGGGGGGGGGTGGGGGGGGGGGGGGGTGGGGGGGGGGGGGGGTGGGGGGGGGGGGGGGTGGGGGGGGGGGGGGGTGGGGGGGGGGGGGGGTGGGGGGGGGGGGGGGTGGGGGGGGGGGGGGGTGGGGGGGGGGGGGGGTGGGGGGGGGGGGGGGTGGGGGGGGGGGGGGGTGGGGGGGGGGGGGGGTGGGGGGGGGGGGGGGTGGGGGGGGGGGGGGGTGGGGGGGGGGGGGGGTGGGGGGGGGGGGGGGTGGGGGGGGGGGGGGGTGGGGGGGGGGGGGGGTGGGGGGGGGGGGGGGTGGGGGGGGGGGGGGGTGGGGGGGGGGGGGGGTGGGGGGGGGGGGGGGTGGGGGGGGGGGGGGGTGGGGGGGGGGGGGGGTGGGGGGGGGGGGGGGTGGGGGGGGGGGGGGGTGGGGGGGGGGGGGGGTGGGGGGGGGGGGGGGTGGGGGGGGGGGGGGGTGGGGGGGGGGGGGGGTGGGGGGGGGGGGGGGTGGGGGGGGGGGGGGGTGGGGGGGGGGGGGGGTGGGGGGGGGGGGGGGTGGGGGGGGGGGGGGGTGGGGGGGGGGGGGGGTGGGGGGGGGGGGGGGTGGGGGGGGGGGGGGGTGGGGGGGGGGGGGGGTGGGGGGGGGGGGGGGTGGGGGGGGGGGGGGGTGGGGGGGGGGGGGGGTGGGGGGGGGGGGGGGTGGGGGGGGGGGGGGGTGGGGGGGGGGGGGGGTGGGGGGGGGGGGGGGTGGGGGGGGGGGGGGGTGGGGGGGGGGGGGGGTGGGGGGGGGGGGGGGTGGGGGGGGGGGGGGGTGGGGGGGGGGGGGGGTGGGGGGGGGGGGGGGTGGGGGGGGGGGGGGGTGGGGGGGGGGGGGGGTGGGGGGGGGGGGGGGTGGGGGGGGGGGGGGGTGGGGGGGGGGGGGGGTGGGGGGGGGGGGGGGTGGGGGGGGGGGGGGGTGGGGGGGGGGGGGGGTGGGGGGGGGGGGGGGTGGGGGGGGGGGGGGGTGGGGGGGGGGGGGGGTGGGGGGGGGGGGGGGTGGGGGGGGGGGGGGGTGGGGGGGGGGGGGGGTGGGGGGGGGGGGGGGTGGGGGGGGGGGGGGGTGGGGGGGGGGGGGGGTGGGGGGGGGGGGGGGTGGGGGGGGGGGGGGGTGGGGGGGGGGGGGGGTGGGGGGGGGGGGGGGTGGGGGGGGGGGGGGGTGGGGGGGGGGGGGGGTGGGGGGGGGGGGGGGTGGGGGGGGGGGGGGGTGGGGGGGGGGGGGGGTGGGGGGGGGGGGGGGTGGGGGGGGGGGGGGGTGGGGGGGGGGGGGGGTGGGGGGGGGGGGGGGTGGGGGGGGGGGGGGGTGGGGGGGGGGGGGGGTGGGGGGGGGGGGGGGTGGGGGGGGGGGGGGGTGGGGGGGGGGGGGGGTGGGGGGGGGGGGGGGTGGGGGGGGGGGGGGGTGGGGGGGGGGGGGGGTGGGGGGGGGGGGGGGTGGGGGGGGGGGGGGGTGGGGGGGGGGGGGGGTGGGGGGGGGGGGGGGTGGGGGGGGGGGGGGGTGGGGGGGGGGGGGGGTGGGGGGGGGGGGGGGTGGGGGGGGGGGGGGGTGGGGGGGGGGGGGGGTGGGGGGGGGGGGGGGTGGGGGGGGGGGGGGGTGGGGGGGGGGGGGGGTGGGGGGGGGGGGGGGTGGGGGGGGGGGGGGGTGGGGGGGGGGGGGGGTGGGGGGGGGGGGGGGTGGGGGGGGGGGGGGGTGGGGGGGGGGGGGGGTGGGGGGGGGGGGGGGTGGGGGGGGGGGGGGGTGGGGGGGGGGGGGGGTGGGGGGGGGGGGGGGTGGGGGGGGGGGGGGGTGGGGGGGGGGGGGGGTGGGGGGGGGGGGGGGTGGGGGGGGGGGGGGGTGGGGGGGGGGGGGGGTGGGGGGGGGGGGGGGTGGGGGGGGGGGGGGGTGGGGGGGGGGGGGGGTGGGGGGGGGGGGGGGTGGGGGGGGGGGGGGGTGGGGGGGGGGGGGGGTGGGGGGGGGGGGGGGTGGGGGGGGGGGGGGGTGGGGGGGGGGGGGGGTGGGGGGGGGGGGGGGTGGGGGGGGGGGGGGGTGGGGGGGGGGGGGGGTGGGGGGGGGGGGGGGTGGGGGGGGGGGGGGGTGGGGGGGGGGGGGGGTGGGGGGGGGGGGGGGTGGGGGGGGGGGGGGGTGGGGGGGGGGGGGGGTGGGGGGGGGGGGGGGTGGGGGGGGGGGGGGGTGGGGGGGGGGGGGGGTGGGGGGGGGGGGGGGTGGGGGGGGGGGGGGGTGGGGGGGGGGGGGGGTGGGGGGGGGGGGGGGTGGGGGGGGGGGGGGGTGGGGGGGGGGGGGGGTGGGGGGGGGGGGGGGTGGGGGGGGGGGGGGGTGGGGGGGGGGGGGGGTGGGGGGGGGGGGGGGTGGGGGGGGGGGGGGGTGGGGGGGGGGGGGGGTGGGGGGGGGGGGGGGTGGGGGGGGGGGGGGGTGGGGGGGGGGGGGGGTGGGGGGGGGGGGGGGTGGGGGGGGGGGGGGGTGGGGGGGGGGGGGGGTGGGGGGGGGGGGGGGTGGGGGGGGGGGGGGGTGGGGGGGGGGGGGGGTGGGGGGGGGGGGGGGTGGGGGGGGGGGGGGGTGGGGGGGGGGGGGGGTGGGGGGGGGGGGGGGTGGGGGGGGGGGGGGGTGGGGGGGGGGGGGGGTGGGGGGGGGGGGGGGTGGGGGGGGGGGGGGGTGGGGGGGGGGGGGGGTGGGGGGGGGGGGGGGTGGGGGGGGGGGGGGGTGGGGGGGGGGGGGGGTGGGGGGGGGGGGGGGTGGGGGGGGGGGGGGGTGGGGGGGGGGGGGGGTGGGGGGGGGGGGGGGTGGGGGGGGGGGGGGGTGGGGGGGGGGGGGGGTGGGGGGGGGGGGGGGTGGGGGGGGGGGGGGGTGGGGGGGGGGGGGGGTGGGGGGGGGGGGGGGTGGGGGGGGGGGGGGGTGGGGGGGGGGGGGGGTGGGGGGGGGGGGGGGTGGGGGGGGGGGGGGGTGGGGGGGGGGGGGGGTGGGGGGGGGGGGGGGTGGGGGGGGGGGGGGGTGGGGGGGGGGGGGGGTGGGGGGGGGGGGGGGTGGGGGGGGGGGGGGGTGGGGGGGGGGGGGGGTGGGGGGGGGGGGGGGTGGGGGGGGGGGGGGGTGGGGGGGGGGGGGGGTGGGGGGGGGGGGGGGTGGGGGGGGGGGGGGGTGGGGGGGGGGGGGGGTGGGGGGGGGGGGGGGTGGGGGGGGGGGGGGGTGGGGGGGGGGGGGGGTGGGGGGGGGGGGGGGTGGGGGGGGGGGGGGGTGGGGGGGGGGGGGGGTGGGGGGGGGGGGGGGTGGGGGGGGGGGGGGGTGGGGGGGGGGGGGGGTGGGGGGGGGGGGGGGTGGGGGGGGGGGGGGGTGGGGGGGGGGGGGGGTGGGGGGGGGGGGGGGTGGGGGGGGGGGGGGGTGGGGGGGGGGGGGGGTGGGGGGGGGGGGGGGTGGGGGGGGGGGGGGGTGGGGGGGGGGGGGGGTGGGGGGGGGGGGGGGTGGGGGGGGGGGGGGGTGGGGGGGGGGGGGGGTGGGGGGGGGGGGGGGTGGGGGGGGGGGGGGGTGGGGGGGGGGGGGGGTGGGGGGGGGGGGGGGTGGGGGGGGGGGGGGGTGGGGGGGGGGGGGGGTGGGGGGGGGGGGGGGTGGGGGGGGGGGGGGGTGGGGGGGGGGGGGGGTGGGGGGGGGGGGGGGTGGGGGGGGGGGGGGGTGGGGGGGGGGGGGGGTGGGGGGGGGGGGGGGTGGGGGGGGGGGGGGGTGGGGGGGGGGGGGGGTGGGGGGGGGGGGGGGTGGGGGGGGGGGGGGGTGGGGGGGGGGGGGGGTGGGGGGGGGGGGGGGTGGGGGGGGGGGGGGGTGGGGGGGGGGGGGGGTGGGGGGGGGGGGGGGTGGGGGGGGGGGGGGGTGGGGGGGGGGGGGGGTGGGGGGGGGGGGGGGTGGGGGGGGGGGGGGGTGGGGGGGGGGGGGGGTGGGGGGGGGGGGGGGTGGGGGGGGGGGGGGGTGGGGGGGGGGGGGGGTGGGGGGGGGGGGGGGTGGGGGGGGGGGGGGGTGGGGGGGGGGGGGGGTGGGGGGGGGGGGGGGTGGGGGGGGGGGGGGGTGGGGGGGGGGGGGGGTGGGGGGGGGGGGGGGTGGGGGGGGGGGGGGGTGGGGGGGGGGGGGGGTGGGGGGGGGGGGGGGTGGGGGGGGGGGGGGGTGGGGGGGGGGGGGGGTGGGGGGGGGGGGGGGTGGGGGGGGGGGGGGGTGGGGGGGGGGGGGGGTGGGGGGGGGGGGGGGTGGGGGGGGGGGGGGGTGGGGGGGGGGGGGGGTGGGGGGGGGGGGGGGTGGGGGGGGGGGGGGGTGGGGGGGGGGGGGGGTGGGGGGGGGGGGGGGTGGGGGGGGGGGGGGGTGGGGGGGGGGGGGGGTGGGGGGGGGGGGGGGTGGGGGGGGGGGGGGGTGGGGGGGGGGGGGGGTGGGGGGGGGGGGGGGTGGGGGGGGGGGGGGGTGGGGGGGGGGGGGGGTGGGGGGGGGGGGGGGTGGGGGGGGGGGGGGGTGGGGGGGGGGGGGGGTGGGGGGGGGGGGGGGTGGGGGGGGGGGGGGGTGGGGGGGGGGGGGGGTGGGGGGGGGGGGGGGTGGGGGGGGGGGGGGGTGGGGGGGGGGGGGGGTGGGGGGGGGGGGGGGTGGGGGGGGGGGGGGGTGGGGGGGGGGGGGGGTGGGGGGGGGGGGGGGTGGGGGGGGGGGGGGGTGGGGGGGGGGGGGGGTGGGGGGGGGGGGGGGTGGGGGGGGGGGGGGGTGGGGGGGGGGGGGGGTGGGGGGGGGGGGGGGTGGGGGGGGGGGGGGGTGGGGGGGGGGGGGGGTGGGGGGGGGGGGGGGTGGGGGGGGGGGGGGGTGGGGGGGGGGGGGGGTGGGGGGGGGGGGGGGTGGGGGGGGGGGGGGGTGGGGGGGGGGGGGGGTGGGGGGGGGGGGGGGTGGGGGGGGGGGGGGGTGGGGGGGGGGGGGGGTGGGGGGGGGGGGGGGTGGGGGGGGGGGGGGGTGGGGGGGGGGGGGGGTGGGGGGGGGGGGGGGTGGGGGGGGGGGGGGGTGGGGGGGGGGGGGGGTGGGGGGGGGGGGGGGTGGGGGGGGGGGGGGGTGGGGGGGGGGGGGGGTGGGGGGGGGGGGGGGTGGGGGGGGGGGGGGGTGGGGGGGGGGGGGGGTGGGGGGGGGGGGGGGTGGGGGGGGGGGGGGGTGGGGGGGGGGGGGGGTGGGGGGGGGGGGGGGTGGGGGGGGGGGGGGGTGGGGGGGGGGGGGGGTGGGGGGGGGGGGGGGTGGGGGGGGGGGGGGGTGGGGGGGGGGGGGGGTGGGGGGGGGGGGGGGTGGGGGGGGGGGGGGGTGGGGGGGGGGGGGGGTGGGGGGGGGGGGGGGTGGGGGGGGGGGGGGGTGGGGGGGGGGGGGGGTGGGGGGGGGGGGGGGTGGGGGGGGGGGGGGGTGGGGGGGGGGGGGGGTGGGGGGGGGGGGGGGTGGGGGGGGGGGGGGGTGGGGGGGGGGGGGGGTGGGGGGGGGGGGGGGTGGGGGGGGGGGGGGGTGGGGGGGGGGGGGGGTGGGGGGGGGGGGGGGTGGGGGGGGGGGGGGGTGGGGGGGGGGGGGGGTGGGGGGGGGGGGGGGTGGGGGGGGGGGGGGGTGGGGGGGGGGGGGGGTGGGGGGGGGGGGGGGTGGGGGGGGGGGGGGGTGGGGGGGGGGGGGGGTGGGGGGGGGGGGGGGTGGGGGGGGGGGGGGGTGGGGGGGGGGGGGGGTGGGGGGGGGGGGGGGTGGGGGGGGGGGGGGGTGGGGGGGGGGGGGGGTGGGGGGGGGGGGGGGTGGGGGGGGGGGGGGGTGGGGGGGGGGGGGGGTGGGGGGGGGGGGGGGTGGGGGGGGGGGGGGGTGGGGGGGGGGGGGGGTGGGGGGGGGGGGGGGTGGGGGGGGGGGGGGGTGGGGGGGGGGGGGGGTGGGGGGGGGGGGGGGTGGGGGGGGGGGGGGGTGGGGGGGGGGGGGGGTGGGGGGGGGGGGGGGTGGGGGGGGGGGGGGGTGGGGGGGGGGGGGGGTGGGGGGGGGGGGGGGTGGGGGGGGGGGGGGGTGGGGGGGGGGGGGGGTGGGGGGGGGGGGGGGTGGGGGGGGGGGGGGGTGGGGGGGGGGGGGGGTGGGGGGGGGGGGGGGTGGGGGGGGGGGGGGGTGGGGGGGGGGGGGGGTGGGGGGGGGGGGGGGTGGGGGGGGGGGGGGGTGGGGGGGGGGGGGGGTGGGGGGGGGGGGGGGTGGGGGGGGGGGGGGGTGGGGGGGGGGGGGGGTGGGGGGGGGGGGGGGTGGGGGGGGGGGGGGGTGGGGGGGGGGGGGGGTGGGGGGGGGGGGGGGTGGGGGGGGGGGGGGGTGGGGGGGGGGGGGGGTGGGGGGGGGGGGGGGTGGGGGGGGGGGGGGGTGGGGGGGGGGGGGGGTGGGGGGGGGGGGGGGTGGGGGGGGGGGGGGGTGGGGGGGGGGGGGGGTGGGGGGGGGGGGGGGTGGGGGGGGGGGGGGGTGGGGGGGGGGGGGGGTGGGGGGGGGGGGGGGTGGGGGGGGGGGGGGGTGGGGGGGGGGGGGGGTGGGGGGGGGGGGGGGTGGGGGGGGGGGGGGGTGGGGGGGGGGGGGGGTGGGGGGGGGGGGGGGTGGGGGGGGGGGGGGGTGGGGGGGGGGGGGGGTGGGGGGGGGGGGGGGTGGGGGGGGGGGGGGGTGGGGGGGGGGGGGGGTGGGGGGGGGGGGGGGTGGGGGGGGGGGGGGGTGGGGGGGGGGGGGGGTGGGGGGGGGGGGGGGTGGGGGGGGGGGGGGGTGGGGGGGGGGGGGGGTGGGGGGGGGGGGGGGTGGGGGGGGGGGGGGGTGGGGGGGGGGGGGGGTGGGGGGGGGGGGGGGTGGGGGGGGGGGGGGGTGGGGGGGGGGGGGGGTGGGGGGGGGGGGGGGTGGGGGGGGGGGGGGGTGGGGGGGGGGGGGGGTGGGGGGGGGGGGGGGTGGGGGGGGGGGGGGGTGGGGGGGGGGGGGGGTGGGGGGGGGGGGGGGTGGGGGGGGGGGGGGGTGGGGGGGGGGGGGGGTGGGGGGGGGGGGGGGTGGGGGGGGGGGGGGGTGGGGGGGGGGGGGGGTGGGGGGGGGGGGGGGTGGGGGGGGGGGGGGGTGGGGGGGGGGGGGGGTGGGGGGGGGGGGGGGTGGGGGGGGGGGGGGGTGGGGGGGGGGGGGGGTGGGGGGGGGGGGGGGTGGGGGGGGGGGGGGGTGGGGGGGGGGGGGGGTGGGGGGGGGGGGGGGTGGGGGGGGGGGGGGGTGGGGGGGGGGGGGGGTGGGGGGGGGGGGGGGTGGGGGGGGGGGGGGGTGGGGGGGGGGGGGGGTGGGGGGGGGGGGGGGTGGGGGGGGGGGGGGGTGGGGGGGGGGGGGGGTGGGGGGGGGGGGGGGTGGGGGGGGGGGGGGGTGGGGGGGGGGGGGGGTGGGGGGGGGGGGGGGTGGGGGGGGGGGGGGGTGGGGGGGGGGGGGGGTGGGGGGGGGGGGGGGTGGGGGGGGGGGGGGGTGGGGGGGGGGGGGGGTGGGGGGGGGGGGGGGTGGGGGGGGGGGGGGGTGGGGGGGGGGGGGGGTGGGGGGGGGGGGGGGTGGGGGGGGGGGGGGGTGGGGGGGGGGGGGGGTGGGGGGGGGGGGGGGTGGGGGGGGGGGGGGGTGGGGGGGGGGGGGGGTGGGGGGGGGGGGGGGTGGGGGGGGGGGGGGGTGGGGGGGGGGGGGGGTGGGGGGGGGGGGGGGTGGGGGGGGGGGGGGGTGGGGGGGGGGGGGGGTGGGGGGGGGGGGGGGTGGGGGGGGGGGGGGGTGGGGGGGGGGGGGGGTGGGGGGGGGGGGGGGTGGGGGGGGGGGGGGGTGGGGGGGGGGGGGGGTGGGGGGGGGGGGGGGTGGGGGGGGGGGGGGGTGGGGGGGGGGGGGGGTGGGGGGGGGGGGGGGTGGGGGGGGGGGGGGGTGGGGGGGGGGGGGGGTGGGGGGGGGGGGGGGTGGGGGGGGGGGGGGGTGGGGGGGGGGGGGGGTGGGGGGGGGGGGGGGTGGGGGGGGGGGGGGGTGGGGGGGGGGGGGGGTGGGGGGGGGGGGGGGTGGGGGGGGGGGGGGGTGGGGGGGGGGGGGGGTGGGGGGGGGGGGGGGTGGGGGGGGGGGGGGGTGGGGGGGGGGGGGGGTGGGGGGGGGGGGGGGTGGGGGGGGGGGGGGGTGGGGGGGGGGGGGGGTGGGGGGGGGGGGGGGTGGGGGGGGGGGGGGGTGGGGGGGGGGGGGGGTGGGGGGGGGGGGGGGTGGGGGGGGGGGGGGGTGGGGGGGGGGGGGGGTGGGGGGGGGGGGGGGTGGGGGGGGGGGGGGGTGGGGGGGGGGGGGGGTGGGGGGGGGGGGGGGTGGGGGGGGGGGGGGGTGGGGGGGGGGGGGGGTGGGGGGGGGGGGGGGTGGGGGGGGGGGGGGGTGGGGGGGGGGGGGGGTGGGGGGGGGGGGGGGTGGGGGGGGGGGGGGGTGGGGGGGGGGGGGGGTGGGGGGGGGGGGGGGTGGGGGGGGGGGGGGGTGGGGGGGGGGGGGGGTGGGGGGGGGGGGGGGTGGGGGGGGGGGGGGGTGGGGGGGGGGGGGGGTGGGGGGGGGGGGGGGTGGGGGGGGGGGGGGGTGGGGGGGGGGGGGGGTGGGGGGGGGGGGGGGTGGGGGGGGGGGGGGGTGGGGGGGGGGGGGGGTGGGGGGGGGGGGGGGTGGGGGGGGGGGGGGGTGGGGGGGGGGGGGGGTGGGGGGGGGGGGGGGTGGGGGGGGGGGGGGGTGGGGGGGGGGGGGGGTGGGGGGGGGGGGGGGTGGGGGGGGGGGGGGGTGGGGGGGGGGGGGGGTGGGGGGGGGGGGGGGTGGGGGGGGGGGGGGGTGGGGGGGGGGGGGGGTGGGGGGGGGGGGGGGTGGGGGGGGGGGGGGGTGGGGGGGGGGGGGGGTGGGGGGGGGGGGGGGTGGGGGGGGGGGGGGGTGGGGGGGGGGGGGGGTGGGGGGGGGGGGGGGTGGGGGGGGGGGGGGGTGGGGGGGGGGGGGGGTGGGGGGGGGGGGGGGTGGGGGGGGGGGGGGGTGGGGGGGGGGGGGGGTGGGGGGGGGGGGGGGTGGGGGGGGGGGGGGGTGGGGGGGGGGGGGGGTGGGGGGGGGGGGGGGTGGGGGGGGGGGGGGGTGGGGGGGGGGGGGGGTGGGGGGGGGGGGGGGTGGGGGGGGGGGGGGGTGGGGGGGGGGGGGGGTGGGGGGGGGGGGGGGTGGGGGGGGGGGGGGGTGGGGGGGGGGGGGGGTGGGGGGGGGGGGGGGTGGGGGGGGGGGGGGGTGGGGGGGGGGGGGGGTGGGGGGGGGGGGGGGTGGGGGGGGGGGGGGGTGGGGGGGGGGGGGGGTGGGGGGGGGGGGGGGTGGGGGGGGGGGGGGGTGGGGGGGGGGGGGGGTGGGGGGGGGGGGGGGTGGGGGGGGGGGGGGGTGGGGGGGGGGGGGGGTGGGGGGGGGGGGGGGTGGGGGGGGGGGGGGGTGGGGGGGGGGGGGGGTGGGGGGGGGGGGGGGTGGGGGGGGGGGGGGGTGGGGGGGGGGGGGGGTGGGGGGGGGGGGGGGTGGGGGGGGGGGGGGGTGGGGGGGGGGGGGGGTGGGGGGGGGGGGGGGTGGGGGGGGGGGGGGGTGGGGGGGGGGGGGGGTGGGGGGGGGGGGGGGTGGGGGGGGGGGGGGGTGGGGGGGGGGGGGGGTGGGGGGGGGGGGGGGTGGGGGGGGGGGGGGGTGGGGGGGGGGGGGGGTGGGGGGGGGGGGGGGTGGGGGGGGGGGGGGGTGGGGGGGGGGGGGGGTGGGGGGGGGGGGGGGTGGGGGGGGGGGGGGGTGGGGGGGGGGGGGGGTGGGGGGGGGGGGGGGTGGGGGGGGGGGGGGGTGGGGGGGGGGGGGGGTGGGGGGGGGGGGGGGTGGGGGGGGGGGGGGGTGGGGGGGGGGGGGGGTGGGGGGGGGGGGGGGTGGGGGGGGGGGGGGGTGGGGGGGGGGGGGGGTGGGGGGGGGGGGGGGTGGGGGGGGGGGGGGGTGGGGGGGGGGGGGGGTGGGGGGGGGGGGGGGTGGGGGGGGGGGGGGGTGGGGGGGGGGGGGGGTGGGGGGGGGGGGGGGTGGGGGGGGGGGGGGGTGGGGGGGGGGGGGGGTGGGGGGGGGGGGGGGTGGGGGGGGGGGGGGGTGGGGGGGGGGGGGGGTGGGGGGGGGGGGGGGTGGGGGGGGGGGGGGGTGGGGGGGGGGGGGGGTGGGGGGGGGGGGGGGTGGGGGGGGGGGGGGGTGGGGGGGGGGGGGGGTGGGGGGGGGGGGGGGTGGGGGGGGGGGGGGGTGGGGGGGGGGGGGGGTGGGGGGGGGGGGGGGTGGGGGGGGGGGGGGGTGGGGGGGGGGGGGGGTGGGGGGGGGGGGGGGTGGGGGGGGGGGGGGGTGGGGGGGGGGGGGGGTGGGGGGGGGGGGGGGTGGGGGGGGGGGGGGGTGGGGGGGGGGGGGGGTGGGGGGGGGGGGGGGTGGGGGGGGGGGGGGGTGGGGGGGGGGGGGGGTGGGGGGGGGGGGGGGTGGGGGGGGGGGGGGGTGGGGGGGGGGGGGGGTGGGGGGGGGGGGGGGTGGGGGGGGGGGGGGGTGGGGGGGGGGGGGGGTGGGGGGGGGGGGGGGTGGGGGGGGGGGGGGGTGGGGGGGGGGGGGGGTGGGGGGGGGGGGGGGTGGGGGGGGGGGGGGGTGGGGGGGGGGGGGGGTGGGGGGGGGGGGGGGTGGGGGGGGGGGGGGGTGGGGGGGGGGGGGGGTGGGGGGGGGGGGGGGTGGGGGGGGGGGGGGGTGGGGGGGGGGGGGGGTGGGGGGGGGGGGGGGTGGGGGGGGGGGGGGGTGGGGGGGGGGGGGGGTGGGGGGGGGGGGGGGTGGGGGGGGGGGGGGGTGGGGGGGGGGGGGGGTGGGGGGGGGGGGGGGTGGGGGGGGGGGGGGGTGGGGGGGGGGGGGGGTGGGGGGGGGGGGGGGTGGGGGGGGGGGGGGGTGGGGGGGGGGGGGGGTGGGGGGGGGGGGGGGTGGGGGGGGGGGGGGGTGGGGGGGGGGGGGGGTGGGGGGGGGGGGGGGTGGGGGGGGGGGGGGGTGGGGGGGGGGGGGGGTGGGGGGGGGGGGGGGTGGGGGGGGGGGGGGGTGGGGGGGGGGGGGGGTGGGGGGGGGGGGGGGTGGGGGGGGGGGGGGGTGGGGGGGGGGGGGGGTGGGGGGGGGGGGGGGTGGGGGGGGGGGGGGGTGGGGGGGGGGGGGGGTGGGGGGGGGGGGGGGTGGGGGGGGGGGGGGGTGGGGGGGGGGGGGGGTGGGGGGGGGGGGGGGTGGGGGGGGGGGGGGGTGGGGGGGGGGGGGGGTGGGGGGGGGGGGGGGTGGGGGGGGGGGGGGGTGGGGGGGGGGGGGGGTGGGGGGGGGGGGGGGTGGGGGGGGGGGGGGGTGGGGGGGGGGGGGGGTGGGGGGGGGGGGGGGTGGGGGGGGGGGGGGGTGGGGGGGGGGGGGGGTGGGGGGGGGGGGGGGTGGGGGGGGGGGGGGGTGGGGGGGGGGGGGGGTGGGGGGGGGGGGGGGTGGGGGGGGGGGGGGGTGGGGGGGGGGGGGGGTGGGGGGGGGGGGGGGTGGGGGGGGGGGGGGGTGGGGGGGGGGGGGGGTGGGGGGGGGGGGGGGTGGGGGGGGGGGGGGGTGGGGGGGGGGGGGGGTGGGGGGGGGGGGGGGTGGGGGGGGGGGGGGGTGGGGGGGGGGGGGGGTGGGGGGGGGGGGGGGTGGGGGGGGGGGGGGGTGGGGGGGGGGGGGGGTGGGGGGGGGGGGGGGTGGGGGGGGGGGGGGGTGGGGGGGGGGGGGGGTGGGGGGGGGGGGGGGTGGGGGGGGGGGGGGGTGGGGGGGGGGGGGGGTGGGGGGGGGGGGGGGTGGGGGGGGGGGGGGGTGGGGGGGGGGGGGGGTGGGGGGGGGGGGGGGTGGGGGGGGGGGGGGGTGGGGGGGGGGGGGGGTGGGGGGGGGGGGGGGTGGGGGGGGGGGGGGGTGGGGGGGGGGGGGGGTGGGGGGGGGGGGGGGTGGGGGGGGGGGGGGGTGGGGGGGGGGGGGGGTGGGGGGGGGGGGGGGTGGGGGGGGGGGGGGGTGGGGGGGGGGGGGGGTGGGGGGGGGGGGGGGTGGGGGGGGGGGGGGGTGGGGGGGGGGGGGGGTGGGGGGGGGGGGGGGTGGGGGGGGGGGGGGGTGGGGGGGGGGGGGGGTGGGGGGGGGGGGGGGTGGGGGGGGGGGGGGGTGGGGGGGGGGGGGGGTGGGGGGGGGGGGGGGTGGGGGGGGGGGGGGGTGGGGGGGGGGGGGGGTGGGGGGGGGGGGGGGTGGGGGGGGGGGGGGGTGGGGGGGGGGGGGGGTGGGGGGGGGGGGGGGTGGGGGGGGGGGGGGGTGGGGGGGGGGGGGGGTGGGGGGGGGGGGGGGTGGGGGGGGGGGGGGGTGGGGGGGGGGGGGGGTGGGGGGGGGGGGGGGTGGGGGGGGGGGGGGGTGGGGGGGGGGGGGGGTGGGGGGGGGGGGGGGTGGGGGGGGGGGGGGGTGGGGGGGGGGGGGGGTGGGGGGGGGGGGGGGTGGGGGGGGGGGGGGGTGGGGGGGGGGGGGGGTGGGGGGGGGGGGGGGTGGGGGGGGGGGGGGGTGGGGGGGGGGGGGGGTGGGGGGGGGGGGGGGTGGGGGGGGGGGGGGGTGGGGGGGGGGGGGGGTGGGGGGGGGGGGGGGTGGGGGGGGGGGGGGGTGGGGGGGGGGGGGGGTGGGGGGGGGGGGGGGTGGGGGGGGGGGGGGGTGGGGGGGGGGGGGGGTGGGGGGGGGGGGGGGTGGGGGGGGGGGGGGGTGGGGGGGGGGGGGGGTGGGGGGGGGGGGGGGTGGGGGGGGGGGGGGGTGGGGGGGGGGGGGGGTGGGGGGGGGGGGGGGTGGGGGGGGGGGGGGGTGGGGGGGGGGGGGGGTGGGGGGGGGGGGGGGTGGGGGGGGGGGGGGGTGGGGGGGGGGGGGGGTGGGGGGGGGGGGGGGTGGGGGGGGGGGGGGGTGGGGGGGGGGGGGGGTGGGGGGGGGGGGGGGTGGGGGGGGGGGGGGGTGGGGGGGGGGGGGGGTGGGGGGGGGGGGGGGTGGGGGGGGGGGGGGGTGGGGGGGGGGGGGGGTGGGGGGGGGGGGGGGTGGGGGGGGGGGGGGGTGGGGGGGGGGGGGGGTGGGGGGGGGGGGGGGTGGGGGGGGGGGGGGGTGGGGGGGGGGGGGGGTGGGGGGGGGGGGGGGTGGGGGGGGGGGGGGGTGGGGGGGGGGGGGGGTGGGGGGGGGGGGGGGTGGGGGGGGGGGGGGGTGGGGGGGGGGGGGGGTGGGGGGGGGGGGGGGTGGGGGGGGGGGGGGGTGGGGGGGGGGGGGGGTGGGGGGGGGGGGGGGTGGGGGGGGGGGGGGGTGGGGGGGGGGGGGGGTGGGGGGGGGGGGGGGTGGGGGGGGGGGGGGGTGGGGGGGGGGGGGGGTGGGGGGGGGGGGGGGTGGGGGGGGGGGGGGGTGGGGGGGGGGGGGGGTGGGGGGGGGGGGGGGTGGGGGGGGGGGGGGGTGGGGGGGGGGGGGGGTGGGGGGGGGGGGGGGTGGGGGGGGGGGGGGGTGGGGGGGGGGGGGGGTGGGGGGGGGGGGGGGTGGGGGGGGGGGGGGGTGGGGGGGGGGGGGGGTGGGGGGGGGGGGGGGTGGGGGGGGGGGGGGGTGGGGGGGGGGGGGGGTGGGGGGGGGGGGGGGTGGGGGGGGGGGGGGGTGGGGGGGGGGGGGGGTGGGGGGGGGGGGGGGTGGGGGGGGGGGGGGGTGGGGGGGGGGGGGGGTGGGGGGGGGGGGGGGTGGGGGGGGGGGGGGGTGGGGGGGGGGGGGGGTGGGGGGGGGGGGGGGTGGGGGGGGGGGGGGGTGGGGGGGGGGGGGGGTGGGGGGGGGGGGGGGTGGGGGGGGGGGGGGGTGGGGGGGGGGGGGGGTGGGGGGGGGGGGGGGTGGGGGGGGGGGGGGGTGGGGGGGGGGGGGGGTGGGGGGGGGGGGGGGTGGGGGGGGGGGGGGGTGGGGGGGGGGGGGGGTGGGGGGGGGGGGGGGTGGGGGGGGGGGGGGGTGGGGGGGGGGGGGGGTGGGGGGGGGGGGGGGTGGGGGGGGGGGGGGGTGGGGGGGGGGGGGGGTGGGGGGGGGGGGGGGTGGGGGGGGGGGGGGGTGGGGGGGGGGGGGGGTGGGGGGGGGGGGGGGTGGGGGGGGGGGGGGGTGGGGGGGGGGGGGGGTGGGGGGGGGGGGGGGTGGGGGGGGGGGGGGGTGGGGGGGGGGGGGGGTGGGGGGGGGGGGGGGTGGGGGGGGGGGGGGGTGGGGGGGGGGGGGGGTGGGGGGGGGGGGGGGTGGGGGGGGGGGGGGGTGGGGGGGGGGGGGGGTGGGGGGGGGGGGGGGTGGGGGGGGGGGGGGGTGGGGGGGGGGGGGGGTGGGGGGGGGGGGGGGTGGGGGGGGGGGGGGGTGGGGGGGGGGGGGGGTGGGGGGGGGGGGGGGTGGGGGGGGGGGGGGGTGGGGGGGGGGGGGGGTGGGGGGGGGGGGGGGTGGGGGGGGGGGGGGGTGGGGGGGGGGGGGGGTGGGGGGGGGGGGGGGTGGGGGGGGGGGGGGGTGGGGGGGGGGGGGGGTGGGGGGGGGGGGGGGTGGGGGGGGGGGGGGGTGGGGGGGGGGGGGGGTGGGGGGGGGGGGGGGTGGGGGGGGGGGGGGGTGGGGGGGGGGGGGGGTGGGGGGGGGGGGGGGTGGGGGGGGGGGGGGGTGGGGGGGGGGGGGGGTGGGGGGGGGGGGGGGTGGGGGGGGGGGGGGGTGGGGGGGGGGGGGGGTGGGGGGGGGGGGGGGTGGGGGGGGGGGGGGGTGGGGGGGGGGGGGGGTGGGGGGGGGGGGGGGTGGGGGGGGGGGGGGGTGGGGGGGGGGGGGGGTGGGGGGGGGGGGGGGTGGGGGGGGGGGGGGGTGGGGGGGGGGGGGGGTGGGGGGGGGGGGGGGTGGGGGGGGGGGGGGGTGGGGGGGGGGGGGGGTGGGGGGGGGGGGGGGTGGGGGGGGGGGGGGGTGGGGGGGGGGGGGGGTGGGGGGGGGGGGGGGTGGGGGGGGGGGGGGGTGGGGGGGGGGGGGGGTGGGGGGGGGGGGGGGTGGGGGGGGGGGGGGGTGGGGGGGGGGGGGGGTGGGGGGGGGGGGGGGTGGGGGGGGGGGGGGGTGGGGGGGGGGGGGGGTGGGGGGGGGGGGGGGTGGGGGGGGGGGGGGGTGGGGGGGGGGGGGGGTGGGGGGGGGGGGGGGTGGGGGGGGGGGGGGGTGGGGGGGGGGGGGGGTGGGGGGGGGGGGGGGTGGGGGGGGGGGGGGGTGGGGGGGGGGGGGGGTGGGGGGGGGGGGGGGTGGGGGGGGGGGGGGGTGGGGGGGGGGGGGGGTGGGGGGGGGGGGGGGTGGGGGGGGGGGGGGGTGGGGGGGGGGGGGGGTGGGGGGGGGGGGGGGTGGGGGGGGGGGGGGGTGGGGGGGGGGGGGGGTGGGGGGGGGGGGGGGTGGGGGGGGGGGGGGGTGGGGGGGGGGGGGGGTGGGGGGGGGGGGGGGTGGGGGGGGGGGGGGGTGGGGGGGGGGGGGGGTGGGGGGGGGGGGGGGTGGGGGGGGGGGGGGGTGGGGGGGGGGGGGGGTGGGGGGGGGGGGGGGTGGGGGGGGGGGGGGGTGGGGGGGGGGGGGGGTGGGGGGGGGGGGGGGTGGGGGGGGGGGGGGGTGGGGGGGGGGGGGGGTGGGGGGGGGGGGGGGTGGGGGGGGGGGGGGGTGGGGGGGGGGGGGGGTGGGGGGGGGGGGGGGTGGGGGGGGGGGGGGGTGGGGGGGGGGGGGGGTGGGGGGGGGGGGGGGTGGGGGGGGGGGGGGGTGGGGGGGGGGGGGGGTGGGGGGGGGGGGGGGTGGGGGGGGGGGGGGGTGGGGGGGGGGGGGGGTGGGGGGGGGGGGGGGTGGGGGGGGGGGGGGGTGGGGGGGGGGGGGGGTGGGGGGGGGGGGGGGTGGGGGGGGGGGGGGGTGGGGGGGGGGGGGGGTGGGGGGGGGGGGGGGTGGGGGGGGGGGGGGGTGGGGGGGGGGGGGGGTGGGGGGGGGGGGGGGTGGGGGGGGGGGGGGGTGGGGGGGGGGGGGGGTGGGGGGGGGGGGGGGTGGGGGGGGGGGGGGGTGGGGGGGGGGGGGGGTGGGGGGGGGGGGGGGTGGGGGGGGGGGGGGGTGGGGGGGGGGGGGGGTGGGGGGGGGGGGGGGTGGGGGGGGGGGGGGGTGGGGGGGGGGGGGGGTGGGGGGGGGGGGGGGTGGGGGGGGGGGGGGGTGGGGGGGGGGGGGGGTGGGGGGGGGGGGGGGTGGGGGGGGGGGGGGGTGGGGGGGGGGGGGGGTGGGGGGGGGGGGGGGTGGGGGGGGGGGGGGGTGGGGGGGGGGGGGGGTGGGGGGGGGGGGGGGTGGGGGGGGGGGGGGGTGGGGGGGGGGGGGGGTGGGGGGGGGGGGGGGTGGGGGGGGGGGGGGGTGGGGGGGGGGGGGGGTGGGGGGGGGGGGGGGTGGGGGGGGGGGGGGGTGGGGGGGGGGGGGGGTGGGGGGGGGGGGGGGTGGGGGGGGGGGGGGGTGGGGGGGGGGGGGGGTGGGGGGGGGGGGGGGTGGGGGGGGGGGGGGGTGGGGGGGGGGGGGGGTGGGGGGGGGGGGGGGTGGGGGGGGGGGGGGGTGGGGGGGGGGGGGGGTGGGGGGGGGGGGGGGTGGGGGGGGGGGGGGGTGGGGGGGGGGGGGGGTGGGGGGGGGGGGGGGTGGGGGGGGGGGGGGGTGGGGGGGGGGGGGGGTGGGGGGGGGGGGGGGTGGGGGGGGGGGGGGGTGGGGGGGGGGGGGGGTGGGGGGGGGGGGGGGTGGGGGGGGGGGGGGGTGGGGGGGGGGGGGGGTGGGGGGGGGGGGGGGTGGGGGGGGGGGGGGGTGGGGGGGGGGGGGGGTGGGGGGGGGGGGGGGTGGGGGGGGGGGGGGGTGGGGGGGGGGGGGGGTGGGGGGGGGGGGGGGTGGGGGGGGGGGGGGGTGGGGGGGGGGGGGGGTGGGGGGGGGGGGGGGTGGGGGGGGGGGGGGGTGGGGGGGGGGGGGGGTGGGGGGGGGGGGGGGTGGGGGGGGGGGGGGGTGGGGGGGGGGGGGGGTGGGGGGGGGGGGGGGTGGGGGGGGGGGGGGGTGGGGGGGGGGGGGGGTGGGGGGGGGGGGGGGTGGGGGGGGGGGGGGGTGGGGGGGGGGGGGGGTGGGGGGGGGGGGGGGTGGGGGGGGGGGGGGGTGGGGGGGGGGGGGGGTGGGGGGGGGGGGGGGTGGGGGGGGGGGGGGGTGGGGGGGGGGGGGGGTGGGGGGGGGGGGGGGTGGGGGGGGGGGGGGGTGGGGGGGGGGGGGGGTGGGGGGGGGGGGGGGTGGGGGGGGGGGGGGGTGGGGGGGGGGGGGGGTGGGGGGGGGGGGGGGTGGGGGGGGGGGGGGGTGGGGGGGGGGGGGGGTGGGGGGGGGGGGGGGTGGGGGGGGGGGGGGGTGGGGGGGGGGGGGGGTGGGGGGGGGGGGGGGTGGGGGGGGGGGGGGGTGGGGGGGGGGGGGGGTGGGGGGGGGGGGGGGTGGGGGGGGGGGGGGGTGGGGGGGGGGGGGGGTGGGGGGGGGGGGGGGTGGGGGGGGGGGGGGGTGGGGGGGGGGGGGGGTGGGGGGGGGGGGGGGTGGGGGGGGGGGGGGGTGGGGGGGGGGGGGGGTGGGGGGGGGGGGGGGTGGGGGGGGGGGGGGGTGGGGGGGGGGGGGGGTGGGGGGGGGGGGGGGTGGGGGGGGGGGGGGGTGGGGGGGGGGGGGGGTGGGGGGGGGGGGGGGTGGGGGGGGGGGGGGGTGGGGGGGGGGGGGGGTGGGGGGGGGGGGGGGTGGGGGGGGGGGGGGGTGGGGGGGGGGGGGGGTGGGGGGGGGGGGGGGTGGGGGGGGGGGGGGGTGGGGGGGGGGGGGGGTGGGGGGGGGGGGGGGTGGGGGGGGGGGGGGGTGGGGGGGGGGGGGGGTGGGGGGGGGGGGGGGTGGGGGGGGGGGGGGGTGGGGGGGGGGGGGGGTGGGGGGGGGGGGGGGTGGGGGGGGGGGGGGGTGGGGGGGGGGGGGGGTGGGGGGGGGGGGGGGTGGGGGGGGGGGGGGGTGGGGGGGGGGGGGGGTGGGGGGGGGGGGGGGTGGGGGGGGGGGGGGGTGGGGGGGGGGGGGGGTGGGGGGGGGGGGGGGTGGGGGGGGGGGGGGGTGGGGGGGGGGGGGGGTGGGGGGGGGGGGGGGTGGGGGGGGGGGGGGGTGGGGGGGGGGGGGGGTGGGGGGGGGGGGGGGTGGGGGGGGGGGGGGGTGGGGGGGGGGGGGGGTGGGGGGGGGGGGGGGTGGGGGGGGGGGGGGGTGGGGGGGGGGGGGGGTGGGGGGGGGGGGGGGTGGGGGGGGGGGGGGGTGGGGGGGGGGGGGGGTGGGGGGGGGGGGGGGTGGGGGGGGGGGGGGGTGGGGGGGGGGGGGGGTGGGGGGGGGGGGGGGTGGGGGGGGGGGGGGGTGGGGGGGGGGGGGGGTGGGGGGGGGGGGGGGTGGGGGGGGGGGGGGGTGGGGGGGGGGGGGGGTGGGGGGGGGGGGGGGTGGGGGGGGGGGGGGGTGGGGGGGGGGGGGGGTGGGGGGGGGGGGGGGTGGGGGGGGGGGGGGGTGGGGGGGGGGGGGGGTGGGGGGGGGGGGGGGTGGGGGGGGGGGGGGGTGGGGGGGGGGGGGGGTGGGGGGGGGGGGGGGTGGGGGGGGGGGGGGGTGGGGGGGGGGGGGGGTGGGGGGGGGGGGGGGTGGGGGGGGGGGGGGGTGGGGGGGGGGGGGGGTGGGGGGGGGGGGGGGTG
Source organism: Sphaerodactylus townsendi (assembly GCF_021028975.2). Taxonomy (NCBI): domain Eukaryota; kingdom Metazoa; phylum Chordata; class Lepidosauria; order Squamata; family Sphaerodactylidae; genus Sphaerodactylus; species Sphaerodactylus townsendi. The sequence goes on along the minus strand of NC_059431.1, from coordinate 718,635 downwards.
GGGGGGGGGGGGGGTGGGGGGGGGGGGGGGTGGGGGGGGGGGGGGGTGGGGGGGGGGGGGGGTGGGGGGGGGGGGGGGTGGGGGGGGGGGGGGGTGGGGGGGGGGGGGGGTGGGGGGGGGGGGGGGTGGGGGGGGGGGGGGGTGGGGGGGGGGGGGGGTGGGGGGGGGGGGGGGTGGGGGGGGGGGGGGGTGGGGGGGGGGGGGGGTGGGGGGGGGGGGGGGTGGGGGGGGGGGGGGGTGGGGGGGGGGGGGGGTGGGGGGGGGGGGGGGTGGGGGGGGGGGGGGGTGGGGGGGGGGGGGGGTGGGGGGGGGGGGGGGTGGGGGGGGGGGGGGGTGGGGGGGGGGGGGGGTGGGGGGGGGGGGGGGTGGGGGGGGGGGGGGGTGGGGGGGGGGGGGGGTGGGGGGGGGGGGGGGTGGGGGGGGGGGGGGGTGGGGGGGGGGGGGGGTGGGGGGGGGGGGGGGTGGGGGGGGGGGGGGGTGGGGGGGGGGGGGGGTGGGGGGGGGGGGGGGTGGGGGGGGGGGGGGGTGGGGGGGGGGGGGGGTGGGGGGGGGGGGGGGTGGGGGGGGGGGGGGGTGGGGGGGGGGGGGGGTGGGGGGGGGGGGGGGTGGGGGGGGGGGGGGGTGGGGGGGGGGGGGGGTGGGGGGGGGGGGGGGTGGGGGGGGGGGGGGGTGGGGGGGGGGGGGGGTGGGGGGGGGGGGGGGTGGGGGGGGGGGGGGGTGGGGGGGGGGGGGGGTGGGGGGGGGGGGGGGTGGGGGGGGGGGGGGGTGGGGGGGGGGGGGGGTGGGGGGGGGGGGGGGTGGGGGGGGGGGGGGGTGGGGGGGGGGGGGGGTGGGGGGGGGGGGGGGTGGGGGGGGGGGGGGGTGGGGGGGGGGGGGGGTGGGGGGGGGGGGGGGTGGGGGGGGGGGGGGGTGGGGGGGGGGGGGGGTGGGGGGGGGGGGGGGTGGGGGGGGGGGGGGGTGGGGGGGGGGGGGGGTGGGGGGGGGGGGGGGTGGGGGGGGGGGGGGGTGGGGGGGGGGGGGGGTGGGGGGGGGGGGGGGTGGGGGGGGGGGGGGGTGGGGGGGGGGGGGGGTGGGGGGGGGGGGGGGTGGGGGGGGGGGGGGGTGGGGGGGGGGGGGGGTGGGGGGGGGGGGGGGTGGGGGGGGGGGGGGGTGGGGGGGGGGGGGGGTGGGGGGGGGGGGGGGTGGGGGGGGGGGGGGGTGGGGGGGGGGGGGGGTGGGGGGGGGGGGGGGTGGGGGGGGGGGGGGGTGGGGGGGGGGGGGGGTGGGGGGGGGGGGGGGTGGGGGGGGGGGGGGGTGGGGGGGGGGGGGGGTGGGGGGGGGGGGGGGTGGGGGGGGGGGGGGGTGGGGGGGGGGGGGGGTGGGGGGGGGGGGGGGTGGGGGGGGGGGGGGGTGGGGGGGGGGGGGGGTGGGGGGGGGGGGGGGTGGGGGGGGGGGGGGGTGGGGGGGGGGGGGGGTGGGGGGGGGGGGGGGTGGGGGGGGGGGGGGGTGGGGGGGGGGGGGGGTGGGGGGGGGGGGGGGTGGGGGGGGGGGGGGGTGGGGGGGGGGGGGGGTGGGGGGGGGGGGGGGTGGGGGGGGGGGGGGGTGGGGGGGGGGGGGGGTGGGGGGGGGGGGGGGTGGGGGGGGGGGGGGGTGGGGGGGGGGGGGGGTGGGGGGGGGGGGGGGTGGGGGGGGGGGGGGGTGGGGGGGGGGGGGGGTGGGGGGGGGGGGGGGTGGGGGGGGGGGGGGGTGGGGGGGGGGGGGGGTGGGGGGGGGGGGGGGTGGGGGGGGGGGGGGGTGGGGGGGGGGGGGGGTGGGGGGGGGGGGGGGTGGGGGGGGGGGGGGGTGGGGGGGGGGGGGGGTGGGGGGGGGGGGGGGTGGGGGGGGGGGGGGGTGGGGGGGGGGGGGGGTGGGGGGGGGGGGGGGTGGGGGGGGGGGGGGGTGGGGGGGGGGGGGGGTGGGGGGGGGGGGGGGTGGGGGGGGGGGGGGGTGGGGGGGGGGGGGGGTGGGGGGGGGGGGGGGTGGGGGGGGGGGGGGGTGGGGGGGGGGGGGGGTGGGGGGGGGGGGGGGTGGGGGGGGGGGGGGGTGGGGGGGGGGGGGGGTGGGGGGGGGGGGGGGTGGGGGGGGGGGGGGGTGGGGGGGGGGGGGGGTGGGGGGGGGGGGGGGTGGGGGGGGGGGGGGGTGGGGGGGGGGGGGGGTGGGGGGGGGGGGGGGTGGGGGGGGGGGGGGGTGGGGGGGGGGGGGGGTGGGGGGGGGGGGGGGTGGGGGGGGGGGGGGGTGGGGGGGGGGGGGGGTGGGGGGGGGGGGGGGTGGGGGGGGGGGGGGGTGGGGGGGGGGGGGGGTGGGGGGGGGGGGGGGTGGGGGGGGGGGGGGGTGGGGGGGGGGGGGGGTGGGGGGGGGGGGGGGTGGGGGGGGGGGGGGGTGGGGGGGGGGGGGGGTGGGGGGGGGGGGGGGTGGGGGGGGGGGGGGGTGGGGGGGGGGGGGGGTGGGGGGGGGGGGGGGTGGGGGGGGGGGGGGGTGGGGGGGGGGGGGGGTGGGGGGGGGGGGGGGTGGGGGGGGGGGGGGGTGGGGGGGGGGGGGGGTGGGGGGGGGGGGGGGTGGGGGGGGGGGGGGGTGGGGGGGGGGGGGGGTGGGGGGGGGGGGGGGTGGGGGGGGGGGGGGGTGGGGGGGGGGGGGGGTGGGGGGGGGGGGGGGTGGGGGGGGGGGGGGGTGGGGGGGGGGGGGGGTGGGGGGGGGGGGGGGTGGGGGGGGGGGGGGGTGGGGGGGGGGGGGGGTGGGGGGGGGGGGGGGTGGGGGGGGGGGGGGGTGGGGGGGGGGGGGGGTGGGGGGGGGGGGGGGTGGGGGGGGGGGGGGGTGGGGGGGGGGGGGGGTGGGGGGGGGGGGGGGTGGGGGGGGGGGGGGGTGGGGGGGGGGGGGGGTGGGGGGGGGGGGGGGTGGGGGGGGGGGGGGGTGGGGGGGGGGGGGGGTGGGGGGGGGGGGGGGTGGGGGGGGGGGGGGGTGGGGGGGGGGGGGGGTGGGGGGGGGGGGGGGTGGGGGGGGGGGGGGGTGGGGGGGGGGGGGGGTGGGGGGGGGGGGGGGTGGGGGGGGGGGGGGGTGGGGGGGGGGGGGGGTGGGGGGGGGGGGGGGTGGGGGGGGGGGGGGGTGGGGGGGGGGGGGGGTGGGGGGGGGGGGGGGTGGGGGGGGGGGGGGGTGGGGGGGGGGGGGGGTGGGGGGGGGGGGGGGTGGGGGGGGGGGGGGGTGGGGGGGGGGGGGGGTGGGGGGGGGGGGGGGTGGGGGGGGGGGGGGGTGGGGGGGGGGGGGGGTGGGGGGGGGGGGGGGTGGGGGGGGGGGGGGGTGGGGGGGGGGGGGGGTGGGGGGGGGGGGGGGTGGGGGGGGGGGGGGGTGGGGGGGGGGGGGGGTGGGGGGGGGGGGGGGTGGGGGGGGGGGGGGGTGGGGGGGGGGGGGGGTGGGGGGGGGGGGGGGTGGGGGGGGGGGGGGGTGGGGGGGGGGGGGGGTGGGGGGGGGGGGGGGTGGGGGGGGGGGGGGGTGGGGGGGGGGGGGGGTGGGGGGGGGGGGGGGTGGGGGGGGGGGGGGGTGGGGGGGGGGGGGGGTGGGGGGGGGGGGGGGTGGGGGGGGGGGGGGGTGGGGGGGGGGGGGGGTGGGGGGGGGGGGGGGTGGGGGGGGGGGGGGGTGGGGGGGGGGGGGGGTGGGGGGGGGGGGGGGTGGGGGGGGGGGGGGGTGGGGGGGGGGGGGGGTGGGGGGGGGGGGGGGTGGGGGGGGGGGGGGGTGGGGGGGGGGGGGGGTGGGGGGGGGGGGGGGTGGGGGGGGGGGGGGGTGGGGGGGGGGGGGGGTGGGGGGGGGGGGGGGTGGGGGGGGGGGGGGGTGGGGGGGGGGGGGGGTGGGGGGGGGGGGGGGTGGGGGGGGGGGGGGGTGGGGGGGGGGGGGGGTGGGGGGGGGGGGGGGTGGGGGGGGGGGGGGGTGGGGGGGGGGGGGGGTGGGGGGGGGGGGGGGTGGGGGGGGGGGGGGGTGGGGGGGGGGGGGGGTGGGGGGGGGGGGGGGTGGGGGGGGGGGGGGGTGGGGGGGGGGGGGGGTGGGGGGGGGGGGGGGTGGGGGGGGGGGGGGGTGGGGGGGGGGGGGGGTGGGGGGGGGGGGGGGTGGGGGGGGGGGGGGGTGGGGGGGGGGGGGGGTGGGGGGGGGGGGGGGTGGGGGGGGGGGGGGGTGGGGGGGGGGGGGGGTGGGGGGGGGGGGGGGTGGGGGGGGGGGGGGGTGGGGGGGGGGGGGGGTGGGGGGGGGGGGGGGTGGGGGGGGGGGGGGGTGGGGGGGGGGGGGGGTGGGGGGGGGGGGGGGTGGGGGGGGGGGGGGGTGGGGGGGGGGGGGGGTGGGGGGGGGGGGGGGTGGGGGGGGGGGGGGGTGGGGGGGGGGGGGGGTGGGGGGGGGGGGGGGTGGGGGGGGGGGGGGGTGGGGGGGGGGGGGGGTGGGGGGGGGGGGGGGTGGGGGGGGGGGGGGGTGGGGGGGGGGGGGGGTGGGGGGGGGGGGGGGTGGGGGGGGGGGGGGGTGGGGGGGGGGGGGGGTGGGGGGGGGGGGGGGTGGGGGGGGGGGGGGGTGGGGGGGGGGGGGGGTGGGGGGGGGGGGGGGTGGGGGGGGGGGGGGGTGGGGGGGGGGGGGGGTGGGGGGGGGGGGGGGTGGGGGGGGGGGGGGGTGGGGGGGGGGGGGGGTGGGGGGGGGGGGGGGTGGGGGGGGGGGGGGGTGGGGGGGGGGGGGGGTGGGGGGGGGGGGGGGTGGGGGGGGGGGGGGGTGGGGGGGGGGGGGGGTGGGGGGGGGGGGGGGTGGGGGGGGGGGGGGGTGGGGGGGGGGGGGGGTGGGGGGGGGGGGGGGTGGGGGGGGGGGGGGGTGGGGGGGGGGGGGGGTGGGGGGGGGGGGGGGTGGGGGGGGGGGGGGGTGGGGGGGGGGGGGGGTGGGGGGGGGGGGGGGTGGGGGGGGGGGGGGGTGGGGGGGGGGGGGGGTGGGGGGGGGGGGGGGTGGGGGGGGGGGGGGGTGGGGGGGGGGGGGGGTGGGGGGGGGGGGGGGTGGGGGGGGGGGGGGGTGGGGGGGGGGGGGGGTGGGGGGGGGGGGGGGTGGGGGGGGGGGGGGGTGGGGGGGGGGGGGGGTGGGGGGGGGGGGGGGTGGGGGGGGGGGGGGGTGGGGGGGGGGGGGGGTGGGGGGGGGGGGGGGTGGGGGGGGGGGGGGGTGGGGGGGGGGGGGGGTGGGGGGGGGGGGGGGTGGGGGGGGGGGGGGGTGGGGGGGGGGGGGGGTGGGGGGGGGGGGGGGTGGGGGGGGGGGGGGGTGGGGGGGGGGGGGGGTGGGGGGGGGGGGGGGTGGGGGGGGGGGGGGGTGGGGGGGGGGGGGGGTGGGGGGGGGGGGGGGTGGGGGGGGGGGGGGGTGGGGGGGGGGGGGGGTGGGGGGGGGGGGGGGTGGGGGGGGGGGGGGGTGGGGGGGGGGGGGGGTGGGGGGGGGGGGGGGTGGGGGGGGGGGGGGGTGGGGGGGGGGGGGGGTGGGGGGGGGGGGGGGTGGGGGGGGGGGGGGGTGGGGGGGGGGGGGGGTGGGGGGGGGGGGGGGTGGGGGGGGGGGGGGGTGGGGGGGGGGGGGGGTGGGGGGGGGGGGGGGTGGGGGGGGGGGGGGGTGGGGGGGGGGGGGGGTGGGGGGGGGGGGGGGTGGGGGGGGGGGGGGGTGGGGGGGGGGGGGGGTGGGGGGGGGGGGGGGTGGGGGGGGGGGGGGGTGGGGGGGGGGGGGGGTGGGGGGGGGGGGGGGTGGGGGGGGGGGGGGGTGGGGGGGGGGGGGGGTGGGGGGGGGGGGGGGTGGGGGGGGGGGGGGGTGGGGGGGGGGGGGGGTGGGGGGGGGGGGGGGTGGGGGGGGGGGGGGGTGGGGGGGGGGGGGGGTGGGGGGGGGGGGGGGTGGGGGGGGGGGGGGGTGGGGGGGGGGGGGGGTGGGGGGGGGGGGGGGTGGGGGGGGGGGGGGGTGGGGGGGGGGGGGGGTGGGGGGGGGGGGGGGTGGGGGGGGGGGGGGGTGGGGGGGGGGGGGGGTGGGGGGGGGGGGGGGTGGGGGGGGGGGGGGGTGGGGGGGGGGGGGGGTGGGGGGGGGGGGGGGTGGGGGGGGGGGGGGGTGGGGGGGGGGGGGGGTGGGGGGGGGGGGGGGTGGGGGGGGGGGGGGGTGGGGGGGGGGGGGGGTGGGGGGGGGGGGGGGTGGGGGGGGGGGGGGGTGGGGGGGGGGGGGGGTGGGGGGGGGGGGGGGTGGGGGGGGGGGGGGGTGGGGGGGGGGGGGGGTGGGGGGGGGGGGGGGTGGGGGGGGGGGGGGGTGGGGGGGGGGGGGGGTGGGGGGGGGGGGGGGTGGGGGGGGGGGGGGGTGGGGGGGGGGGGGGGTGGGGGGGGGGGGGGGTGGGGGGGGGGGGGGGTGGGGGGGGGGGGGGGTGGGGGGGGGGGGGGGTGGGGGGGGGGGGGGGTGGGGGGGGGGGGGGGTGGGGGGGGGGGGGGGTGGGGGGGGGGGGGGGTGGGGGGGGGGGGGGGTGGGGGGGGGGGGGGGTGGGGGGGGGGGGGGGTGGGGGGGGGGGGGGGTGGGGGGGGGGGGGGGTGGGGGGGGGGGGGGGTGGGGGGGGGGGGGGGTGGGGGGGGGGGGGGGTGGGGGGGGGGGGGGGTGGGGGGGGGGGGGGGTGGGGGGGGGGGGGGGTGGGGGGGGGGGGGGGTGGGGGGGGGGGGGGGTGGGGGGGGGGGGGGGTGGGGGGGGGGGGGGGTGGGGGGGGGGGGGGGTGGGGGGGGGGGGGGGTGGGGGGGGGGGGGGGTGGGGGGGGGGGGGGGTGGGGGGGGGGGGGGGTGGGGGGGGGGGGGGGTGGGGGGGGGGGGGGGTGGGGGGGGGGGGGGGTGGGGGGGGGGGGGGGTGGGGGGGGGGGGGGGTGGGGGGGGGGGGGGGTGGGGGGGGGGGGGGGTGGGGGGGGGGGGGGGTGGGGGGGGGGGGGGGTGGGGGGGGGGGGGGGTGGGGGGGGGGGGGGGTGGGGGGGGGGGGGGGTGGGGGGGGGGGGGGGTGGGGGGGGGGGGGGGTGGGGGGGGGGGGGGGTGGGGGGGGGGGGGGGTGGGGGGGGGGGGGGGTGGGGGGGGGGGGGGGTGGGGGGGGGGGGGGGTGGGGGGGGGGGGGGGTGGGGGGGGGGGGGGGTGGGGGGGGGGGGGGGTGGGGGGGGGGGGGGGTGGGGGGGGGGGGGGGTGGGGGGGGGGGGGGGTGGGGGGGGGGGGGGGTGGGGGGGGGGGGGGGTGGGGGGGGGGGGGGGTGGGGGGGGGGGGGGGTGGGGGGGGGGGGGGGTGGGGGGGGGGGGGGGTGGGGGGGGGGGGGGGTGGGGGGGGGGGGGGGTGGGGGGGGGGGGGGGTGGGGGGGGGGGGGGGTGGGGGGGGGGGGGGGTGGGGGGGGGGGGGGGTGGGGGGGGGGGGGGGTGGGGGGGGGGGGGGGTGGGGGGGGGGGGGGGTGGGGGGGGGGGGGGGTGGGGGGGGGGGGGGGTGGGGGGGGGGGGGGGTGGGGGGGGGGGGGGGTGGGGGGGGGGGGGGGTGGGGGGGGGGGGGGGTGGGGGGGGGGGGGGGTGGGGGGGGGGGGGGGTGGGGGGGGGGGGGGGTGGGGGGGGGGGGGGGTGGGGGGGGGGGGGGGTGGGGGGGGGGGGGGGTGGGGGGGGGGGGGGGTGGGGGGGGGGGGGGGTGGGGGGGGGGGGGGGTGGGGGGGGGGGGGGGTGGGGGGGGGGGGGGGTGGGGGGGGGGGGGGGTGGGGGGGGGGGGGGGTGGGGGGGGGGGGGGGTGGGGGGGGGGGGGGGTGGGGGGGGGGGGGGGTGGGGGGGGGGGGGGGTGGGGGGGGGGGGGGGTGGGGGGGGGGGGGGGTGGGGGGGGGGGGGGGTGGGGGGGGGGGGGGGTGGGGGGGGGGGGGGGTGGGGGGGGGGGGGGGTGGGGGGGGGGGGGGGTGGGGGGGGGGGGGGGTGGGGGGGGGGGGGGGTGGGGGGGGGGGGGGGTGGGGGGGGGGGGGGGTGGGGGGGGGGGGGGGTGGGGGGGGGGGGGGGTGGGGGGGGGGGGGGGTGGGGGGGGGGGGGGGTGGGGGGGGGGGGGGGTGGGGGGGGGGGGGGGTGGGGGGGGGGGGGGGTGGGGGGGGGGGGGGGTGGGGGGGGGGGGGGGTGGGGGGGGGGGGGGGTGGGGGGGGGGGGGGGTGGGGGGGGGGGGGGGTGGGGGGGGGGGGGGGTGGGGGGGGGGGGGGGTGGGGGGGGGGGGGGGTGGGGGGGGGGGGGGGTGGGGGGGGGGGGGGGTGGGGGGGGGGGGGGGTGGGGGGGGGGGGGGGTGGGGGGGGGGGGGGGTGGGGGGGGGGGGGGGTGGGGGGGGGGGGGGGTGGGGGGGGGGGGGGGTGGGGGGGGGGGGGGGTGGGGGGGGGGGGGGGTGGGGGGGGGGGGGGGTGGGGGGGGGGGGGGGTGGGGGGGGGGGGGGGTGGGGGGGGGGGGGGGTGGGGGGGGGGGGGGGTGGGGGGGGGGGGGGGTGGGGGGGGGGGGGGGTGGGGGGGGGGGGGGGTGGGGGGGGGGGGGGGTGGGGGGGGGGGGGGGTGGGGGGGGGGGGGGGTGGGGGGGGGGGGGGGTGGGGGGGGGGGGGGGTGGGGGGGGGGGGGGGTGGGGGGGGGGGGGGGTGGGGGGGGGGGGGGGTGGGGGGGGGGGGGGGTGGGGGGGGGGGGGGGTGGGGGGGGGGGGGGGTGGGGGGGGGGGGGGGTGGGGGGGGGGGGGGGTGGGGGGGGGGGGGGGTGGGGGGGGGGGGGGGTGGGGGGGGGGGGGGGTGGGGGGGGGGGGGGGTGGGGGGGGGGGGGGGTGGGGGGGGGGGGGGGTGGGGGGGGGGGGGGGTGGGGGGGGGGGGGGGTGGGGGGGGGGGGGGGTGGGGGGGGGGGGGGGTGGGGGGGGGGGGGGGTGGGGGGGGGGGGGGGTGGGGGGGGGGGGGGGTGGGGGGGGGGGGGGGTGGGGGGGGGGGGGGGTGGGGGGGGGGGGGGGTGGGGGGGGGGGGGGGTGGGGGGGGGGGGGGGTGGGGGGGGGGGGGGGTGGGGGGGGGGGGGGGTGGGGGGGGGGGGGGGTGGGGGGGGGGGGGGGTGGGGGGGGGGGGGGGTGGGGGGGGGGGGGGGTGGGGGGGGGGGGGGGTGGGGGGGGGGGGGGGTGGGGGGGGGGGGGGGTGGGGGGGGGGGGGGGTGGGGGGGGGGGGGGGTGGGGGGGGGGGGGGGTGGGGGGGGGGGGGGGTGGGGGGGGGGGGGGGTGGGGGGGGGGGGGGGTGGGGGGGGGGGGGGGTGGGGGGGGGGGGGGGTGGGGGGGGGGGGGGGTGGGGGGGGGGGGGGGTGGGGGGGGGGGGGGGTGGGGGGGGGGGGGGGTGGGGGGGGGGGGGGGTGGGGGGGGGGGGGGGTGGGGGGGGGGGGGGGTGGGGGGGGGGGGGGGTGGGGGGGGGGGGGGGTGGGGGGGGGGGGGGGTGGGGGGGGGGGGGGGTGGGGGGGGGGGGGGGTGGGGGGGGGGGGGGGTGGGGGGGGGGGGGGGTGGGGGGGGGGGGGGGTGGGGGGGGGGGGGGGTGGGGGGGGGGGGGGGTGGGGGGGGGGGGGGGTGGGGGGGGGGGGGGGTGGGGGGGGGGGGGGGTGGGGGGGGGGGGGGGTGGGGGGGGGGGGGGGTGGGGGGGGGGGGGGGTGGGGGGGGGGGGGGGTGGGGGGGGGGGGGGGTGGGGGGGGGGGGGGGTGGGGGGGGGGGGGGGTGGGGGGGGGGGGGGGTGGGGGGGGGGGGGGGTGGGGGGGGGGGGGGGTGGGGGGGGGGGGGGGTGGGGGGGGGGGGGGGTGGGGGGGGGGGGGGGTGGGGGGGGGGGGGGGTGGGGGGGGGGGGGGGTGGGGGGGGGGGGGGGTGGGGGGGGGGGGGGGTGGGGGGGGGGGGGGGTGGGGGGGGGGGGGGGTGGGGGGGGGGGGGGGTGGGGGGGGGGGGGGGTGGGGGGGGGGGGGGGTGGGGGGGGGGGGGGGTGGGGGGGGGGGGGGGTGGGGGGGGGGGGGGGTGGGGGGGGGGGGGGGTGGGGGGGGGGGGGGGTGGGGGGGGGGGGGGGTGGGGGGGGGGGGGGGTGGGGGGGGGGGGGGGTGGGGGGGGGGGGGGGTGGGGGGGGGGGGGGGTGGGGGGGGGGGGGGGTGGGGGGGGGGGGGGGTGGGGGGGGGGGGGGGTGGGGGGGGGGGGGGGTGGGGGGGGGGGGGGGTGGGGGGGGGGGGGGGTGGGGGGGGGGGGGGGTGGGGGGGGGGGGGGGTGGGGGGGGGGGGGGGTGGGGGGGGGGGGGGGTGGGGGGGGGGGGGGGTGGGGGGGGGGGGGGGTGGGGGGGGGGGGGGGTGGGGGGGGGGGGGGGTGGGGGGGGGGGGGGGTGGGGGGGGGGGGGGGTGGGGGGGGGGGGGGGTGGGGGGGGGGGGGGGTGGGGGGGGGGGGGGGTGGGGGGGGGGGGGGGTGGGGGGGGGGGGGGGTGGGGGGGGGGGGGGGTGGGGGGGGGGGGGGGTGGGGGGGGGGGGGGGTGGGGGGGGGGGGGGGTGGGGGGGGGGGGGGGTGGGGGGGGGGGGGGGTGGGGGGGGGGGGGGGTGGGGGGGGGGGGGGGTGGGGGGGGGGGGGGGTGGGGGGGGGGGGGGGTGGGGGGGGGGGGGGGTGGGGGGGGGGGGGGGTGGGGGGGGGGGGGGGTGGGGGGGGGGGGGGGTGGGGGGGGGGGGGGGTGGGGGGGGGGGGGGGTGGGGGGGGGGGGGGGTGGGGGGGGGGGGGGGTGGGGGGGGGGGGGGGTGGGGGGGGGGGGGGGTGGGGGGGGGGGGGGGTGGGGGGGGGGGGGGGTGGGGGGGGGGGGGGGTGGGGGGGGGGGGGGGTGGGGGGGGGGGGGGGTGGGGGGGGGGGGGGGTGGGGGGGGGGGGGGGTGGGGGGGGGGGGGGGTGGGGGGGGGGGGGGGTGGGGGGGGGGGGGGGTGGGGGGGGGGGGGGGTGGGGGGGGGGGGGGGTGGGGGGGGGGGGGGGTGGGGGGGGGGGGGGGTGGGGGGGGGGGGGGGTGGGGGGGGGGGGGGGTGGGGGGGGGGGGGGGTGGGGGGGGGGGGGGGTGGGGGGGGGGGGGGGTGGGGGGGGGGGGGGGTGGGGGGGGGGGGGGGTGGGGGGGGGGGGGGGTGGGGGGGGGGGGGGGTGGGGGGGGGGGGGGGTGGGGGGGGGGGGGGGTGGGGGGGGGGGGGGGTGGGGGGGGGGGGGGGTGGGGGGGGGGGGGGGTGGGGGGGGGGGGGGGTGGGGGGGGGGGGGGGTGGGGGGGGGGGGGGGTGGGGGGGGGGGGGGGTGGGGGGGGGGGGGGGTGGGGGGGGGGGGGGGTGGGGGGGGGGGGGGGTGGGGGGGGGGGGGGGTGGGGGGGGGGGGGGGTGGGGGGGGGGGGGGGTGGGGGGGGGGGGGGGTGGGGGGGGGGGGGGGTGGGGGGGGGGGGGGGTGGGGGGGGGGGGGGGTGGGGGGGGGGGGGGGTGGGGGGGGGGGGGGGTGGGGGGGGGGGGGGGTGGGGGGGGGGGGGGGTGGGGGGGGGGGGGGGTGGGGGGGGGGGGGGGTGGGGGGGGGGGGGGGTGGGGGGGGGGGGGGGTGGGGGGGGGGGGGGGTGGGGGGGGGGGGGGGTGGGGGGGGGGGGGGGTGGGGGGGGGGGGGGGTGGGGGGGGGGGGGGGTGGGGGGGGGGGGGGGTGGGGGGGGGGGGGGGTGGGGGGGGGGGGGGGTGGGGGGGGGGGGGGGTGGGGGGGGGGGGGGGTGGGGGGGGGGGGGGGTGGGGGGGGGGGGGGGTGGGGGGGGGGGGGGGTGGGGGGGGGGGGGGGTGGGGGGGGGGGGGGGTGGGGGGGGGGGGGGGTGGGGGGGGGGGGGGGTGGGGGGGGGGGGGGGTGGGGGGGGGGGGGGGTGGGGGGGGGGGGGGGTGGGGGGGGGGGGGGGTGGGGGGGGGGGGGGGTGGGGGGGGGGGGGGGTGGGGGGGGGGGGGGGTGGGGGGGGGGGGGGGTGGGGGGGGGGGGGGGTGGGGGGGGGGGGGGGTGGGGGGGGGGGGGGGTGGGGGGGGGGGGGGGTGGGGGGGGGGGGGGGTGGGGGGGGGGGGGGGTGGGGGGGGGGGGGGGTGGGGGGGGGGGGGGGTGGGGGGGGGGGGGGGTGGGGGGGGGGGGGGGTGGGGGGGGGGGGGGGTGGGGGGGGGGGGGGGTGGGGGGGGGGGGGGGTGGGGGGGGGGGGGGGTGGGGGGGGGGGGGGGTGGGGGGGGGGGGGGGTGGGGGGGGGGGGGGGTGGGGGGGGGGGGGGGTGGGGGGGGGGGGGGGTGGGGGGGGGGGGGGGGGGGGGGGGGGGGGGGTGGGGGGGGGGGGGGGTGGGGGGGGGGGGGGGTGGGGGGGGGGGGGGGGGGGGGGGGGGGGGGGTGGGGGGGGGGGGGGGATGGACTACAATTCCCATCAGCCCCTGCCAGCATGGCCAATTGGCAGGGGCTGATGGGAATTGTAGTCCATAACATCTGGAGTGCCAAAGGTTCACCACCACGGCACTAGGCGGTCATGGGTTTTCCAAGTTGTATGGCCATGTTCCAGTAGCATTTTCTCCTGCATCTGTGACTGGCATTTTCAGAGGATCATCTGAGGATCAGCCACTGACGCAGGCGAAACGTCAGGAGAAAATGCTACTGGAACACGGCCATACAACCCGGAAACCCCACAACACCCTAAACAGAAGTAACTTTAAACCTGCAGGTTGAATCCAGATCTCTCTGGCTTAGGCTAAATCAGGGGTCCCCGGCTTCTTGGAGCCCTGGGGGCACCTTAGGAATTCTGACACAGGGTGGTGGGCACGATCCAAGAGGAGGAGCCAATCACAAGATGCCAAGGAGCGAGATTATGCATAATTCTCACAGCGGCTCTACGCCATTTCAGACAGAGGTTTCATTTAACAGGATGTTTTTTAACTGCACAGATAATCAAAATTTTCGCAATCCTTTGTGGTTCTCACCACCCTACATAATTTGGTATCATCTGCAAACTTGGCCACCACGCTACCCACCCCTACTTCCAGGTCATTTATGAATAGGTTAAAGAGCACTGGTCCCAAAACGGATCCTTGGGGGACGCCACTCCCTACATCTCTCCATTGTGAGAACTTCCCATTTACACCCACTCTTTGCTTCCTGTTTCTCAACCAGTTTTTAATCCATAGGAGGAGCTCGGCTGGTCAAAAGTCCCACCTAGTCCCGGCCACCTTCTAAAAGCACATGGCAAGCGCCCGAAAACGTGTTGGTGTGCACCACAATGGCCATTGTGACCCGAGATTTCATTGGAATGGAAGCCCCAGAGCTTCAAAGACAGCTGGACATAACAACGGCACATTTGTACAGAGAGCCTGGCTTTTTTTTTGACAGTCTGTTGTTTATTATTATGATGATGATGGAATCTGCAGCCAACGTTTCCTCTAAAATGCTCCTCCGACCCCTGCAGAGCGGTCACACTCGGGAGCAGAGAAACTGATGGGCCTCCCGGATCGTGGCCTGCATGTCCTCAAACCCAGAGAGCTCGCAGGCCTCCTCGAGGGCCAGCCAACGAAAGGCCCGGTGCTCCGACGACAGCTTGACCTCCGCGCTGCTGTCTTTCATTTCGGCCAGCCAGTAGACCACCGTTTTGGGCTTGTTTCTCACAGTGTAGTTCAGCTCCTTCTTGAAGCCTTCAAGGACGGTGAACTGGCTGGCGTCCAGCCCGGCTTCTTCCTGGGTCTCCCGGAGGGCCGTCTGTAGGTCCTCTTCTCCTGGATCCACATGACCTGACAGAGAACGAAGAACAAGAAGTGTTTGGATCCAGCTGGCTTGTTCTTAGGTTGGATTTATACCGTTTTTCTCTACCGAAAGGAGTCCCGCAGCAGCTCGCAAATTCCTTTCCCTTTCCCGCAGTGGCGTAGGAGGTTAAGAGCTCGTGTATCTAATCTGGAGGAACCGGGTTTGATTCCCAGCTCTGCCGCCTGAGCTGTGGAGGCTTATCTGGGGAATTCAGACTAGCCTGTGCACTCCCACAAACGCCAGCTGGGTGACCTTGGGCTAGTCACAGTTCTTCGGAGCTTTCTCAGCCCCACCTACCTCACAGGGGGTTTGTTGTGAGGGGGGAAGGGCAAGGAGATTGTCAGCCCCTTTGAGTCTCCTGCAGGAGAGAAAGGGGGGATATAAATCCAAACTCTTCTTCTTCTTCCTCCCCCCACAACAGACACCTTGTGAGGCAGGTGGGGCTGAGGGAGTTCTGAGAGAACTGTGATTGCCCCAAGGTCATCTAGCAGGCTTCTTGTGGAAGAGAGGAGAATTAAACCCAATTCTCCAGATTAGAGTCAGCCACTCATGTGGAGGAGTGGGAAATCAAACCCGGTTCTCCAGATTAGAGTCCACCCCCTTAACCACCATACCACACTGGCGCTCAGTCTAACCTACTCTACAGCGCTGCTTTGAGGATAAATGGGTCAGGATGAAATGGGGGCAAGAATAGTGTGGGCTGCCTTGGGTCCCCTCCGAGGAGAAGCACGGGCTACAAACGAAATGAATTGAATCAAATGATCTCAATAACAATATAAGCATATCACAGTTATAAAATAAAGAAGAAGAAGAGGAGGAGGAGTAGTTTGGATTTATATCCCCCTTTCTCTCCTGCAGGAGACTCAAAGGGGCTGACAATCTCCTTGCCCTTCCCCCCTCACAACAAACACCCTGTGAGGTGGGTGGGGCTGAGAGAGCTCCGAGAAGCTGTGACTAGCCCAAGGTCACCCAGCTGGCGTGTGTGGGAGTGCCCAGGCTAATCTGAATTCCCCAGATAAGCCTCCACAGCTCAGGCGGCAGAGCTGGGAATCGAACCTGGTTCCTCCAGATTAGATACATGAGCTCTTATCCTCCTACGCCACTGCTGCTCACAATAAAGGATTGTGGTGCTTTCTAAATTGGGGTAGGAAACAGGAAGGGAAAGACAGAGACAAGGATACGATTTGCCGATGTCCCCAACTGTAAGATCCTTTTTACTGCAGAGATCCCATTACCAGTCAGGTATAAACAAAACCTATCGTCAGGCTGGTCTTAGATTTTCCTGAGTGAAGCCAGACTTCCCTTTCTCAGGAACATATTCGGGACAGGAATATAAACACCACAAACCACGCGAGGGCTAAGCAAAGGGCAGGCACTAGAAATAACGCTCGCAAGCACGGCTGTGAAACATATTTGGACACAGCAGCTGGTCGAATATTTTCTCAGCGAGCTTTCATGGCAGAGAAGGGATCCGAACTCGAGCCTCTCATATTCTAGTCAGACGTTAACCATTCTTCCATGCCAGTCCTGTGGAAGCAGGCTACACCGCCAAACCGCAGAGATGCAGCTGAACCCAAAAATTCACAGTTATGTGTGCGTAAGCTCTGGCTTGGATGGTCCAGGCTAGTCTGATGGTCAGATCTTGGAAGCTGAGCAGGGTCTTTCCTGGTTAATTCTTGGATAGAGGAGCACCAAGAAATGCCAGGGTCCTTATACGGAGGGCAGGCAACGGCAAACCACCTCTGAACATCTCTTGCCATGAAAACTCTAGGGCAGGGGTGGCCAATCTATGGCACTCCAGATGTTCATGGACTGCAATTCCCATCAGCCTCTGCCAGCATGGCCAATTGGCAGGGTCTGATGGGAATTGTAGTCCATGAACATCTGGAGTGCCATAGGTTGGGCACCCCTGCTCTAGGGGTTTGCTATAAGTCGGGTGCGACTAGTTGGCACTTTAGTTACACACACACAACTATGCCAGTTACTGCCTGCTTACTAGGTTTAGAAACTTTCAACCATAACCCCACTAGTTTTTCTATCTATCTATCTATCTATCTATCTATCTATCTATCTATCTATCTATCTATCTATCTATCTATCTATCTATCTATCTATCCATCTATCCATCTATCCATCTATCCATCTATCTATCTATCTATCTATCTATCTATCTATCTATCTATCATCATCATCTCTCTCTCTCTCTCTATCTACCCACCCACCCACCCACCCATCCATCCATCCATCCATCCATCCATCTATCTAATTTCAGCATACCGCCCTATCCCCAAGGGGCTCTGCTGGTTTGAAGCAATTCCTCAACTTTCTTGTGATTCAAAGTTCACAAAGAGTTACAAGTTCCATCCTGTGTGCGGATGGGGGCGTCAAAGTTCACTGAAACCAAAGGTGTTACATGAAACCCTCAGAGAATTGCAACCCTAACCATATAGGCATTACCATAACCACTGTTTGTTTTGCTTCTATGGGCATTGTGGCACTCCTCTGTAAACGTTACGGCTGAAATCCACTCCATTTATAGCAAATGGATTTCGGTATCTGAGTTGAATTGGACCCGATGACTCAGCACTTATTCGGTTTTGAAACTTTCAAGCACCACCGCGCTTGTTTGAAGCAATTCCTTGGCCTTCTGTTGTACGGCTTGTTCCAAATATCTAAGAAATGTCAAGGTATGTTTACCTTAGTTAGGGATAAAAGGAAATCAGCTTCTGTGCAGGACAAAAGATATACACCACCTTTAACGAAGCTTGTCTTAAGAGAATTCCAGTTGCTATAAAAAGAATACACTTCCTTGACTCTTGGGGAACAACTTAATTTGAAAAACTGGATTGCAACAGTATGGTGGAGTCTCTTTCTTTAGAGGTTTTGAAACAGAGGCTGGATGGCCATCTGTCAGGAGTGCTTTGATTGCGTGTTCCTGCATGGCAGGGGGTTGGACTTGACGGGGTCTCTTCCAACTCTATGATTCTAACGCACAGGCAGCAATATCTCTGCATCCCGGAAAGCCAGGGAGCTGTAGTAGTTAAGAGCAATGGACTCAAATCTGGTGAGCCAGGTTTGATTCCCCACTCCTCCTCCACATGAGCGGTGAACTCTAATCTGGTGAACTGGATTTGTTTCCCCACTCCTACACATGTAGCCTGACGGGTGACCTTGGCTAGGCACAGTTCTCTCGGAACGCTCTCAGTCCCACCTACCTCACAAGGTGGGGAGAGGAAGGGAAAGGAGTTTGTAAGCCACCTCGAGTCACAGGAGAGACATTTGGGTTATAAATCCAAACTCTTCTTCTTTTCATCTTCACCTTAAGAAGAAGAAGAAGAAGAAGAAGAAGAAGAGGAGGAGGAAGAGAAGGAGTTTGGCTTTATATCCCCCCTTTCTCTCCTGTAGGAGACTCAAAGGGGCTGACAATCTCCTTGCCCTTCCCCCCACACAACGAACACCCTGTGAGGTAGGTGGGGCTGAGAGAGCTCCAAGAAGCTGTGACTCGCCCAAGGTCACCCAGCTGGCGTGTGTGGGAGTGCACAGGCTAATCTGAATTCCCCAGATAAGCCTCCACAGCTCAGGCAGCAGAGCGGGGAATCAAACCCGGTTCCTCCAGATTAGATACACGAGCTCTACGCCACTGCTGCTCCTTAAACTTCAGATGCTGCCATTTTTGCTCCTAAAGTGGTTCAGGCAGGTCCACAACAAAATAAAAGTACATAGGAAAAAAAACTAATTGAAAACTACTAAGAATATCTCAGGTCCAGTCAAAACCAAGGCAATACCTTTTGGAGGAGTCCAGTGATGAGTCCCATACGATGTCTGCAAGAGGAGGTACTGGATATTGCTCCCGACTGTGGCGGCAGATGCCTCACGCAGCTTTCTGAAGATAATCAAGCCACACGCTCTGACGGTCATGATTGTCCTACGTAAAATGAAGATGAGTGAATGACCTCAGGAACTGGATATGCAGACATGGCTCCGACGCCTCAGAGATTCCCCAAAGGGAAGCCAGTGGGCAAAATGGTACCCACCAAACCTTTCCTGATGCCCACCAAGTGTCTGCAGAAAACAGGTGAGGCCAGATGAGGTGCCTGCCTGCCCAGCAGGGTGAGCGTAAAATCATAGAGTTGGAAGAGACCACAAGGGCCATCAGGGCCATCCCCCTGCCATGCAGGAACACGCAATCAAAGCACTCCCGACATATGTTCATCCAGCCTCTGTTGAAAAACCTGCAAAGAAGGAGACTCCACCACACTCCGAGGTAGTGCATTCCACCGTCAAATAGCCCTGACAGTCAGGAAGTTCTTCCTAATGTTTAGTTGGAATCTCTTTTCCTTCCCCTTGAACCCATGACTCCGTGTCCTAGTCTCTGGAGCAGCAGAAAACAAGCTGGCCATCTTAAGAACATAAGAACAAGCCAGCTGGATCAGACCAGAGTCCATCTAGTCCAGCTCTCTGCTACTCGCAGTGGCCCACCAGGTGCCTTTGGGAGCTCACATCTTCAATATGACTTCCCTTAAAACATTTAAACATGGTTATCATGTCACCCCTTAATCTTTTCTCCAGACTAAACATTCCTAGCTCCCTAAGTCTCTCCTTGTAGGGCAGTGATGGCGAACCTCTGGCACAGGTGCCAGAGGTGGCACTCGGAGCCCTCTCTGTGGGCATGCACACACAGAGTTTGTCATGTGGAGGGCAGAAAATCACCCCCACACATACACATCTAGGCTGGCCTGGGCCACTGAGAACGATGTGCGTGCACTGCAGGGAAGACCCGGCTGGCGGGCCTGGTGCCTGTGCTCCAGGTGGCTGTTGCCGGGGGGGGGGGGGCAGAGGAGGCAGAGATGCTAGAGAGGCAAAGAGCGGTGCACGCAGGACTTGCTTGAGGCTAGAAAAGGCTGCCCCCTGCTCCAGCGGGTGGGGCGGAGGAAGAGGGAGCCAACCGATTTTTCCTAAACTAAAACCTCAGCATTCAGGTTAAATTGCCGGGTTGGCCCTTTGCGATAAATGAGTGGGGTTTGGGTTGCAATTTGGGCACTCGGTCTCAAAAAGTTTCACCATCACTGTCGTAGGGCATGGATTCCAGATGATTGACCATTTTAGTCACCTTCCTCTGGACCTGTTCCGGCTTGTCAATATCCTTCTTGAATTGTGGTGCCCAGAACTGTACATATTATTCCATGAGTGGTCTAACCAATGCAGAATAGAGAGGTACAATTACATCCCTCGATCTGGACACTATCCTCCTATTGATACAGCCCAGAATTGCACTGGCTTTCTTGGCCGCCACATCACACTGCTGGCTCATGTTCACATGGTGGTCTACTAAGACTCCTAGATCCCTTTCACATGTACTGTTATCAAGCCAAGTATCCCCCCATCCTATATCTGTGCACTTTATTCTTTTGACCTAAGCATGGTGTCTTATTGATTAAACTAATGATGCTTCAGTGGCAGCTGCCACCATAGCGTTGCTTTCTCTCTCTTTCTATCACTTTCCGAGCATATTTTCAAAAACTCCTCCTCCTGTCCCCTGCCCTTGGGCTTCCTTCACACGTGTCTGCAGCCACCTTGCAACGGCGCCCACAAAATTCCAGAGGTGCTCACAGGGTGGAAAATGTTAGGGACTCCTGCTCTCCATGATGCAATGTGAAGCTGGGTGCTCACAAAAATAAATATTTTATTTACTTAACAATACAAATAATTTAAAGTCATACAATCCAGGTCAATCTAAGGCCATGTAACCAGAAAACCTGTTCAAAGGCCAGGGAAAACAGCCGCCTCTTCTTTCCCAATCTTCTGAACGCAGGTAAAGAAGATGCTGGACACGCCCACAATCTCGGGGCCACCACTGAGAAGGCCCTGAAATATGAGTGGGAAACCCAATTGCAACCAGCAGATCTTAAACAGCGTCCATGACACCGACCTCGGATCCCATCAGACCACTCTGCATCCCGCTGGCCCCACTCCAAGTTGTTCCTGAGCATGTGCAGAGTTCGACACACTGATACGCTCTGCACATGCAGCAGCTATTGCGTTTTTTAGAAAAGAAATCTGTTATGCGCTGAGCTTAGTCGGTCTGGAATGCCCCTTTTGCAAAGCCTATTCAAATGAACGGGCTTACTCGAAAGTAACCGTGTCTAGGAAAAGGCTGTCACGTGATGCTTACCAGACTAGCAGCTCCACCTTACAAACAACGACCCCACGCCTTCATTCCCTGCAAGAGAGCCCCGAGAGCATTGGAACCTCTCCATTGGCAGGCAGGTGTGCCAATCAAAGCGTAAGAGTCGCTCGTCCAATCAAGATGAGAGAAAGAATGCGGAAGAAAAGGGGAGCGTTCAATCAACGAAGGGAAAGGGAGATGGAAGGTGGAGAACTAGCGATGTGATTGGCTTTGTGATATGAGTGATGGGAAAAGCACCAATAGGAGACTCCAAAGCGTCTTTTGGCTTTACTGACACCGGGCTCAAGTTTCACAAAACCCAATCCGTGTTGAGGGCGGTGACTTCCAGAGGAGACTCGTCATTTTTCCGCCTTTGAGTTCTACTCTCCCGCCACCGTCTTTCTAAGCACCCGATTGGCTAGATGAGGCGCCACCCCTTCAGCCTCGCTCTCTCTACTCCGCTTCCCATTGGACGCCTATGTTGGCTTGGGGGCGGGGCGGCGAACAGGCGCGAGCGTTCGAACACAGGCTTTGCGGCGTTGCTATGGAGACGCGGCCTAGCCATCGTCAGCGGAGCCTGGCTTGAGTTCTCCAAGCAGGCTGCTCGGGTCTTCCTTCACCCAGATCAGGGATGATCGCTGAGCATACTCCAGGTAAGCCCGGGGGGAGAGAAAACACAAATCCGGGGTCGAATGGCGTTGCTTCTGGGGAAGCGTGGCTGTTGCTATGGCGACAGCCGGGCTCCCCGGACCCCCGTGTACACACGGACCTGCTCCGTTGCCATGGCGACGCCCCCTTTCCTCGCCCTCCCGACGTCGCGACCACTGCGAATTCAAAGTTGATGCTCAGTGCTCAATCCGGAGTGCCTTTGCACGTGTTGGGCGTTCAGACACCTGTACACGTGTATGCACTACTCCCTCTGGAGGCACTTGGGTTTCAAAATGCTCTTTTTTGTGTGCAGAGCGCATAAGTGGGTCAAACGCTCTGCACATGCTCAGGAACAACTTCGAACTCAGACCAGAACTCTATTGTTGGAGACTTGCTCACTGGGCGCATGATAGCAATAATTCTCAACCGGATTTTCTGAGGTGGGCAAGAATGACTGCTATGGCGCAGCCAGCCCTGCCTCCTTTTGCCAGCCTCAATCGGTGAGCCAGCTGGACAGAAAAGACCTGGTGGTGCGGGCCTTGGTGGTCTTAGGGTTGGACTACTGCAGTGTGGTCCACATGAGGCATCCCTTGGAGACTGTCTGGAAACCACAGTTGGTGTAGAGTTCTGCAGCCAGGATGCTGGCTGGCATGGGTCTAGGGCAGTGGTGGCGAACCTATGGCACGGGTGCCAGAGGTGGAACTCAGAGCCCTCTCGGTGGGCACGTGCAAACACAGTGCCCCCCCCCCCACACACACACATCTAGGTTGGCCGGGGCCGCTAGGCTCGATTATTAGCATTAAACCTAAGATCTAGTTTTGGGAAAGCAGTGTAGTGCTGTTAAACCCCACTGATTTTCATGCCAAGAACTAAAGCGTGTTCCTTTACCTGGGAGTAAGCTCAGTTGCTGGCAATGGGGCTTGCTTCTGAGTAAACCCTCCTAGGGTCGTGATTCACCCGTTGGAAGAGTTGCGCAGTTGCTTCAAAGCCAAGCCACCGACTACCACCAGGCTTACTCCCGAGTAACGCACGCCTCTGAGCCAACCGTTTTTTCTTAACTAAAACCTCAGTATTCAGGTTGAATTGCCGAGTGGGCACTTTGCGATAAATAAGTGGGTTTTGGGTTGCAATTTGGGCACTCGGTCTCGAAAAGGTTCACCATCACTGGTGTAGATTCTGCAAATAAATACATTGAAATAAACAACAACATTTTTCCAAAACTGAGCTCGGGCGATGCCAAAAGTGCCCCTGTCGATGGAGCTGGGCAGCCACCGGATGGCCTCCAGAATAAGGAATGCGTTGGGAGGCCACATGGAAGTGATATTTTGCATAAGAACCTGAGCCCCCAACTTTTTGAGCCCGTGAGTTCTGGAATTCTGACATGAAGTGGTAGGTGCAACCACAAAATGGCCACTGTGGGAGCCAGAGCCAACCACAACCACAGAGGAAGCCCAGGTGGGGGTGGGGGCAAGAGGAATGAATGTTAAAAATACATTGGGAATGAGGAGTCAGACAGAGAATAAAATCAACCCTGCAGTGGCAGCTGTCTGCAGAGCCAATCAGATTTCCCGCGGTCAACCAGAAGTCCTGCGAGGGAAGAGCTCACGTGGCCCCACCCACTTTCCAGAAATACTTGGTGGATGCCAGGCAAGGTGTTGGTGGGCACCATGCCACTCCCAGACACCATGTTGGGGATCTCTGCGTTTAAATATGCTGCCCTTTTAATGCGCTGAAGGCACTTCTTGCAGTTGTGTGTGTTGTGAAGATGGGGTGGTGGTTCTTGGCTGGGTGGAGTTCCTGCCAGAGGTGTTTGGGCAGGGCCCTGCAGATGTTCTGTGGGAAAGCTGGGAACTCATGTGCCCTACTTGCATACTTAATAAACATTCCTTGAGCGACACACACTGTTGTTATAGTTCCTCCTTGCATCTAGTCTGTCCCGGTTGCACAGGGTTGCTTGGGCAATATGGCTGATTGTTTTGTAGCCGTGCAGAAGACAGGAATGATTCAGCTACACAAACAGGCCGCGTGAGAATAGCACTTGCCCTCAAGAGCGTTGGATACGCATAACCCCCTTATGCCTCTCGCTGCTGTCTACCTGCAACTGGTACCTGTTTGACAGGTAAGCTATGCAGCAGTGATAGAGGTCAAGGTTGGGGAAGGGTTCGCGATGGTTTCTAAACAGGGGCAGGCTTGTGCGGTCTCTCTACTCATGGTGCCGCTTTTGATACAACGCAGACTTACTTTTTTGAACTGAAAACTTGAGAGTTTAGAGGTCCTAATACCCACATTCTTTGTCAATATAAATGGGGAATTTAAAAAGCCCTCTAGTGGTGGCAAATCTGTACTTTCCCACTCTGATGGCAGCTACCAAAGTTTTACTGCGATCCGTCACAAACCTTTGCAGGAACGCAGGGTTGAAGGCATGACCGTGCTGTGAGCGAGCCAGGAAAAAGCTTAATTCCCAACAGTATCAAACCCATGCAGAAATGGCCCTTTACTTTACTCATTTATTTTTATTATTCCATCTTTGTTTACTTCTTTGTTACCCTCCTAGGGAGGAGTCCGGCCGTTCCCTCTTTTTGGGGAGGCTTTTAATGAATTGGGTTATGGGACGCCTGTTATTATTGTTTTGACCGCTGTTTTAATGGATTTTAATGGATTTTAGTAAATGTAGCAATTGTTTAGTTTGGAGAGGAGTACTTTAGTTTGGAGAGGAGACGGCTGAGGGGGGATATGATTAAAGAGAGGACTTTAGTTTGGAGAGGAGACGGTTGAGGGGGGATAGGATTGAAGTCTATAAAATTATGCATGGGGTAGAAAATGTTGACAGAGAGACATTTTTCTCTCTTTCTCACAATACTAGAACCAGGGGGCATTCATTGGAAATGCTGGGGGGAAGAATTAGGACTAATAAAAGGAAACACTTCTTCACACAACGTGTGATTGGTGTTTGGAAGATGCTGCCACAGGAGGTGGTGATGGCCACTCACCTGGATAGCTTTAAAAGGGGCTTGGACAGATTGATGGAGGAGAAGTCGATTTATGGCTACCAATCTTGATCCTCCTTGATCTGAGATTGCAAATGCCTTAGCAGACCAGGTGATCGGGAGCAGCAGCAGCAGCAGCAGAAGGCCATTGCTTTCACATCCTGCCTGTGAGCTCCCAAAGGCACCTGGTGGGCCACTGCGAGTAGCAGAGAGCTGGACTAGATGGACTCTGGTCTGATCCAGCTGGCTTGTTCTTATGTTTATGTGGTCACTATTGTGATCCTTTGTTATATATTGTATATCTGCTGACGCTGTTGGGCACCACCCAGAGCCCCTTGGGGATGGGGCGGTCTACAAATCCAAATAATAAATAATAAATAAAATAAATAAATATTTGTGGTAGAGTGCAAGCAGAAATCAAAACAAACCAGGGATCAAATGGATAGTAGTGTGTGTGAACTACTCTAGACAAAGATACTGATGTGTGTGCACTGTGTGAGGGTGTCGCTGTGTTTTTACACTCAAAGATGCCAGAGCCTACACAATGTTGCTCGTACATTGTTCCACCTTATCTGTAAGGGTTTATACTCCTCTGAGATTAATTCTGTTGTGTAAACCGACATGTTGTTTTGGGAAGAGTTTTTTGCCCTGCTTTTAACGTGAGTTGTAAAAGAAGGTTCTCCTTCAAAATACACACGACTGCTTATTTTGTAACCTGGCATTTTTTATTGTTTGTAGCGTGAAGGTGTTACAAGTGAGCTCTCACATCTCTGAGTTTAAAAAGACAGCAACACCGTTACAGAGGCCCTTTCCGCACAGGCAAAGTACAGCAAGTTGCAGTCAGGATTAAGCACCCCGCATTGCCGTTGCGCAGGCGTGGTTTTTTCCCACCTGCCTCCCTCCGCTGTGTAGCTATGCGGGCAGGCTGGCATGGCCCTCCCCAGCCATTCTGCCAGCCCTGTGCCCCTTCGTGTCTACGCAGCTGAGAGGTGGGACTGCCAAGTATCGCGTTTCCCGGGGCAGCTGTTCGCTTGCAAGCGGCTGCAACCCACATTAAAACCAAAGAATCGCGAATAGCACGATTCTCGAATAACCTGTTTGGTGGGGGGGAATGCGGGGCAGACTCACGTTAGGGGAGGGAACCATGTGAAGTTCCCTCCCAAAACAGGTTTGTCCTGTTGTTACCCTGGGTTTATTGGCGCGTGCGGAAGGGGCTATAGTCACACATCAATGTCTTTGTTTAAACCTTCATAGTTGCACATTGCTCACATACTCCAGCAGTCAGATTATTTGCACCATCCATTTAGCTGATTCGTTGTTTGTTTTGGTTACTACTTGTATTTACAACCCAAGGTTTGTCTTTTTTGTTCTGAGTTATTATGGCAGAGTACAGCATACTCAAAGAGAGAACAGAGAGATGAAGGCGAATTATTTCCAAGTTCTTTAGCAGTGGTGGATCAAAGAATGTCCTTAGGCTGCTCTTCTCTTTCTCCTCCTACTAGAAATACTCATCCAGGGAAGCATTTTAAAAGTGCTAGGGAGAGATCTAGTCTCCTCTGATAACCTGGAGATCGCTTTCCCCGCCGGAGGAAGATGCACTTGGGGTACTAGAAAATCCCAGGTGCAACAGCATCGGACATTGTTAATTTTATTTTTTCTTCTTTAAAATGTTTGAAAGTTTGTTAGTCTTCTAACATCTGTGGGCCAAAACACAGTTTTTCTGGTTCCAAACTGAAAATTAAAAATATGGGTCTGTAAGGGAACAGAACTGGTGTGAAATATTCCGTGTGCTAATGGGAGGCATGAGTCTGCTCAAAGAGCACATGTCCTCTAAAGTGTGCGTTTTAGGCTCTGGGTGTTTGGGCTGTATTACACATAATGACTGTGTCATAATGTGCTCCGAAACTGTGCCCCAAGATATACTGGAATTTGACTTGGGATTTTTTAAAAATAGCAGACAATAAAATGTGTGAATTTGTTTTGTGTGGCGCCATGTAAAACACTTGGGAAGCAGGAAGCTGGTGGATTCTTAGGCGAAAGAGTCCGGAGTCTGCCTGATTACTTAAAAAAAACCACGTTGGTCTCTATTGCTCAAATGACCTCTTAGAACTCTGGTGCCCCCCACCCCCACCCCCCACCCAAAATATGACGCTCTTGCTGAAGTTCTTCCTCTTTGTACAACTTGAAAGGAAGATGCTGGTTGCTATGCAACCAATCCCACTAACAAGGAAATTGGAAAGCAGGGATCGAAGAAACGAGTAGAAACGTGCCGTGACAAATATGCCGTTACGTAGAAACATAACGAAGACGTGTGCCTGAGTCTTTGCTTGCTAAATATACTTATCGATTGAGGATTCCTTCACTGAAGGAGAGTTATCGAAAGTGCAAACAAATGCTTGTTGCGTTTTGGAAATTGCCCGGCACAGCTCTGGAGATTCTCCTAGAGCAGTGGTGGTGAACCTTTGGCACTCCAGATGTTATGGACTACAATTCCCATCAGCCTGCGGTGGCCATGCTGGCGGGGCTGATGAAGGTAATCCACGCCTGAGTAAAGACCGCCACCGATCCTAGAAGGAACTTAAATGCAGGTGCGGCCAATTGCGTTTGTAGTTACAATAGTCGGGAAACCTCTAATTAGCCGCCTGGGCTTGACATTTACGCTGAAGTTTATTCATTTGGCCGGACACTTGAAGTTCCTGGAATAACACTATAATCTTTCATATAGATCATCATGATCTGGATTGCATAACAATATGCCACCTATGGAATGGTGGAAAGAGGCAATTATGGTTATCTTTGAATAACTCTGTTTTATGGACTTACTTGAGGTTCTAAAGTGAATTACATTCAAGGTTCTCTCTATATATATTAGACCAGTGGTGGTGAACCTATGGCGCTCCAGATGTTCATGGACTACAATTCCCATCAGCCCCTGCCAGCATGGCCAATTGGCAGCATGGCCAAGGTTCTCTCTATATATATTAGACCAGTGGTGGCGAACCTATGGTGCCCCAGATGTTCATGGACTACAATTCCCATCAGCCCCTGCCAGCATGGCCAATTGGCAGCATGGCCAAGGTTCTCTCTATATATATTAGACCAGTGGTGGTGAACCTATGGCGCTCCAGATGTTCATGGACTACAATTCCCATCAGCCCCTGCCAGCATGGCCAATTGGAAGCATGGCCAAGGTTCTCTATATATATTAGACCAGTGGTGGCGAACCTATGGCGCTCCAGATGTTCTGCGCGATACTGCTGAGAGGAGGGGCGTAACTAAGGCAAAAATCACATGGCAAAATCACCAATTAGTAACCCCCTCTCGGCACACACAAATAATTAGTAACCTACTCTCGGGAACCTGTGAGAACCTGCTGGATCCCACCTCTGGATAGAACCCTCTCTTAATGTAGTTATGCTAATTATACTCCTTGAAATCCGGAATGTGCTCTCGTCACCAGCTGGGGGTGTCGAATACAGTGTGAGCCTGTGGAAAGATACTTGTGGCCTACTGCCTTAACTACGATTGAGTAGTCTCCCTGTTGGCTGGATGGAGATTGAAAATGGGGTCAGTATCCAGACCGAGGATGTCCCCCCCACGCTATGTGGCTGCGCGCCTTTGGCCACAAGGGGCTACCCGAACAGCTGAGCATAGCAGTGAAACTATGCGTGGCATGCCTTTGGAAGGGCCAGAATTAGAAGCAATGCCACAATAAGGCCTCAGGAAATTATTTCAGTGTTTAAACTTATACCACAAGTGCAGCAGGGGGTATTTTTTAATTCCCTTTTATATTTTATATTGGGTTCCTTTGACCCCAGCACAGTATTGATGCGCGTATATCACCTTCCATGTTTTGTGATTACCTTGCCCTTGGCTACGGTTGTCCTGTTTCCCCACTCTTACCGCCAGCTGCATCGAATTTGTTCTAGCACACTCCATTGATACGCCCTCCCGTTCCTTCAATTTGATAATCCGGTTTGATACCCAGACAGCTGGACGGCACAACTTAATGTCTGGTGCTGCGGAAACTCCTTTCTCCGCCCGCCCATCTTGTACTATTTCAACACTTACCCTTGGCTCCTTTCCACTCGGAATAAAATTGTTTACCTTTCTCTGCCGTCTTTTCATCTGTATGAATTGGTCACATTCGAAATGTTAACAAATCAGCTTTGGCAATATGCTCATAGCAGCAGTGGCGTAGTAGGCTAAGAGCAGGTGCATTCTAATCTGGAGGAACCGGGTTTGATTCCCCGCTCTTCCGCCTGAGCTGTGGAGGCTTATCTGGGGAATTCAGATTAGCCTGGGCACTCCCACACACGCCAGCTGGGTGACCTTGGGCTAGTCACAGCTTGTCGGAGCTCTCTCAGCCCCACCTACCTCACAGGGTGTTTGTTGTGAGGGGGGAAGGGCAAGGAGATTGTCAGCCCCTTTGAGTCTCCTGCAGGAGAGAAAGGGGGGATAGAAATCCAAACTAAAAAAAAAGAAAGAAAAATACTATCAGCTTCTCCCTAGAACTTACATGAATTCCTATTTCTATTTCAGGGAAGGGAGATGATGCAGGAGAGAAAGGGGGGATATAAATCCAAACTCCTGCTCCTCCTCCTGCTCCTCCTCCTGCTCCTCCTCCTGCTCCTCCTCCTCCTTCTTCTTCTTCTTCTTCTTCTTCTTCTTCTTCTTCTTCTTCTTCTTCTTCTTCTTCTTCTTCTTCTTCTTCTTCTTCTTCTTCTTCTCATTTTAATGGCAGAAATTCTTCCTGACCAGAAAATTCTTAATTTTTCGTTGAAGATCTTCCTTGATATTTACCCAAGGTTTCTGATAACTGTACTGTAGAAGGCTCTCTGCCTGCACTACTTGAATTCCTTTCTTGATCCCGGGTATCTTTCTGGCAGCCCAATCCGGAGGGGGGAGTGGCTGTTGGAACCCAACCCAGAAAACTCTGTCACCTGAAGAGCCACACAAGCCTAAAGTTGGATGCCCACATGGCTGAGGACAGGCTTGGACTCAGGGGTCTGCAACCTGTGGCTCTCCAGATGTTCAGGGACTGATGGGAATTGTAGTCCATGAACATCTGGAGAGCCGCAGGTTGCAGACCCCTGGTATGTGCATTCCTGGAGATTGTGTTACCGCTGTTGCTCGGGTAACAATAAGTGATTTCAGCTCAGCAACTTAATGAGGCGCAGGAAGCCGACGTTCTTCAAAGCAAAAGGATTTTATTTGCAGGTGATGGTCACAGCTCGGGCAAGAGAATCGCGCTCTTGCAACCCCGTGCAAGAACTTTTATTCCCAAACTTCAAAGGGGCAGGGAAAAGGGAAGGTGAGGGGGCAAGTCCCTCACCAAACACCAATAAGAAAACAACAAATACCAAAGCAAGATACAGTTACAACTTCTGAATGGGATTACAAAATCCCGCTGTCAAACGTCTTCCTGCGAGATCTTGCAATGGTGCTGAAGGGAGAGCAGATAAGGTCCCTTCAGAAAATCCAGGTGGGCTCGCTACCGCACCCAGCTATCTCCTTTATCAGATGGCTGTTTCCTTTAGTAATACCCTAAGGCTCCCGCCTCACATAGTTGCAACAAAGAAAAGTTCAAACTGTCCAATGGTGGTCCCTGCACGTCTTCCAACAGCTGGGGACCTTTGGGTGCTGGCAACAGATTCGATTTGCAAGTCCAAAGAGGGTCTTTGTTAAGGAGTCGGCTGGGTGTCGGTCTAAGCTGCATTCCAGAGCCAACTTTCTTGTCCCTTAATATTAGCTTTCAGGCCACTGCTTTTGCTATCAGACACAAATTTCAAAAATAACATTTCTAAACTTAAACATTAGGGAAACCTTAAAGGGATAAACATATATACTTGTAGGCAAGGCTTTCCTAAGTCAACAATAACAAAACCTTAAACTAACCGAAGAACCTAGTCAAACTAAAATCCTAAACAGCGGGCACATCATAAATTCAACTCTGAAGGGGCTTTTATTACATCCTAGAATGGCATAAACAAGAGGGAAACCATATATAATTGGCACAATTCATATGTTTGCAACCTTTGCAAGTTTTATTAAGGCTTCTGAGACACACAAGTCTCTGCGTCCTAGCATGGAGCCAGTGTAATCAGGCAACCTGACTCAGGAAAATATTTTGTTTATTTTTCTGGCGGTAACAATTGGGCTTCCCTGGTGCCTTCAGGCCAGGAACGCGCCTGGTGCAGCCCTCAAACTTATGCCACCCAAAAGTGCGGCACAAGTCTGTTCTGGGCTATGGGGGATTCTCTGATGACGAGTGCTTTCCTTGTTGTCACGGCCTTCCCATGCCACCTTGATCCCCTCTGGAGGCGGCAGAGCAGCAGCGCCATCCCTGGCCACCACAGCCCTCTGGATCAGCCTGTTAGGGTTGCCAGGTGCCCACTGAAAGAAAGAGCCGGGGGTGTTTAGCCAGGGGTGTCAAAAGGAGCCGCCACGCCTTCGTCACCGCCAAGACTTAAAGCACTCGGTAGCTGCAGGCCGCGCTGGTCGAAATTGCCAGCAGACTCTGAATATAGTCAGTTTTTGTCCGGGCATTTGAACATGGAAGGGGCTTTATTTTGGGAAAGGCAGCCACAGCCCGACTTTGTTCTTCCCCCTGGTGGGAAGGGAAGAAGCGGCAGCTGCTGCTGTTGGGCTGAAACTTAAAACGGAGTGACAAATGGCTTCCAGCCCCCCCACTCCCAGTCTGAACAACTGGCGCAGATTATTCCGGTGGACAAATGTCCAGGGACCGGAACAGCAGTGGGTTCCGGAAGGGGGCAAGTCTGTTCTCAAGTGCGACACAAAATGTTGGCAGCATTTATTCTCTTTCTATATTGCTTCTCTTCTTTGGGTATCTGTGGGTATTGTCTTATAGCTTATAGAAGAAGAAGAAGAAGAAGAAGAAGAAGAAGAAGAAGAAGAAGAAGAAGAAGAAGAAGAAGAAGAAGAAGAAGAAGAAGAAGAAGAAGAAGAAGAGGGGAGGAGGAGGAGGAGGAGTTTGGATTTATATCTCCCCTTTCTCTCCTGTAGGAGGCTCAAAGGGGCTTACAATCTCCTTGCCCTTCCCCCCTCACAACAAACACCCTGTGAGGTGGGTGGGGCTGAGAGAGCTCCAGAAAGCTGTGACTAGCCCAAGGTCACCCAGCTGGCCTGTGTGGGAGTATACAGGCTAATCTGAATTCCCCAGAGAAGCCTCCACAACTCAAGCGGCAGAGCGGGGAATCAAACCCGGTTCCTCCAGATCAGAGTGCACCTGCTCTTTACCACTGCTCTTAGATTTATTTTGTTTTATTCTTTTATTTCATTTAGTTTCCTGCCCTCCCCGGCCAAAGCGGCTAACACACACACATTAAAATCGCAATATTAAAACCAATAAATAACATGGGCACAATTTAGAACATTCTAGCGAGTAATTTCCCCAGGTGACTGTAATCAATACATTATCCATTTTACTGATATGCACACCCGAGGTGCCTATTTCCTATTGGGGGTGGGAATATTTCCCATTTGGGAAAATGGGCATCCCTCCCATTCCTACCAAGAGATGGCCCTGACGTCAGAAACGTCAGTTTTCCTAGCTTCTAGAGAGAGCCAACTCGTCTTTCTTCAGTTCTGTTGGGAAGAGAGGCAAATTATTTCCATGTGTGTCAGAATCACTGAGTTGGAAGAGACCTCAGGGGCCATCAAGTCCAACCCTCTGCTATGCAGGAACACACAATCAAAGCACTCCTGTCTAAGTGTTAAGTGTCATCAAGTTCAGTGGTGGGATCCAAAAATTTTAGTAACAGGTTCCCATGGTGGTGGGATTCAAACTGTGGCGTAGCGCCAATGGGGCTGGGCAGGGCATGACGGGGGCGTGGCCGGGCATTCCGGGGGCAGGGCATTCCTGGGCGGGGCTGTAGCAAGGACGCAGCAGCGCGCTGCGCGCTGGGAGTCAGCATGGCCAAGGGAAACGAATGCCTGCGCGAGGCGCCAGGCTGCCACGCACGCCAGTGCACCTCCTGCTAGACTGCTTCAAGTTCAGCGTGCTACTGCTGAGAGGAGGGGCGTAACGAAGGCAAAAATCACGTGGCAAAATCACCAATTAGTAACCCCCTCTCGGCACACACAAATAACTAGTAACCAACACTCGGGAACCTGTGAGAACCTGCTGGATCCCACCTCTGATCATGTTGCTTCCAGCAAACAGCTCAGCCATATGAATAAATGAACTCCCAAATGTCTCATTGGTTGATAGCCTTGCTCCAGTCTTGCAGACTGAGGGTTGTGGCTTCCTTGATAGAGTCGATCCTTGTCATGCCGGGTCTTCCTCTTTTCCTTCTGCCTTCAGCTTTTCTTAGCATTATTGCCTGTGCTGGTGACGCATTGTCTTCTCATAACTAGACCAGAGTGCAACAGCCTCAGTTCATTAGTTTTAGCTTCCAGGGAAAGTTTGGGCTTGATTGGTCGTTTTTCCAAAATTAAATAATCCAGTTTGTATGTGGTTGTGTGTCCTTAACAAAGAGGAAGAGGAAGAGGAAGAGTTTGGATTTATATCCTCCCTTTCTCTCCTGCAGGAGACTCAAAGGGGCTGACAATCTCCTTGCCCTTCCCCCCTCACAACAAACACCCTGTGAGGTGGGTGGGGCTGAGAGAGCTCCGAGAAGCTGTGACTCGCCCAAGGTCACCCAGCCGGCGTGTGTGGGAGTGCACCAGCTAATCTGAATTCCCCAGATAAGCCTCCACAGCTCAGGCGGCAGAGCTTGGAATCAAACCCAGTTCCTCCAGATTAGATACATGAGCTCTTAACCTCCTACTCCACTGCTGCTCCTGTGGAGCCTGTGGAGCTGGAACCTGTGGAGCTGGAGGACAACTTTGAGAACTGGGGTGGTACAGCAGCAACTTGGACCCCATGGTTGTGCTAGAAGGCTGGCAGTGGGGTGGTGACCTTTCCCTGCTGTCCCCTTCCCATAGCAGACCCCAGTGACACCTCCCCAAAAGGAAATTTTTGTGTTTATGGGACCTTCTGTGGACATAAGGCCAATTAGAATGGGAGGCGCTATGGGGATGAGGGGCAATTGAGAGCACCCAACTCTCCCCGTTCTCATTGGCCTTGTAAGTCTGGGCTTATTTTTGCTGTCAAATTAATGTGTGTCCATAGTTCTTGCACTGTTGTCATGGCCCTCTAATGTCTTAGCCTGGGTCTTGCCATATTTCTGTCTCCTGAGTACTTGCTGCCATATTTCTGACTGGTAAATACTTACTCCTTAAACAGGCCTAAGAATATTTTCCTATACCAATCTGCTCTTATCTCTACAGCTGTGGGGTGGTGGGGGTGGTGATACAATATTTTCATCCCAATTCTCACTGACTGAGGGATAAGTATAAAACAATACCTTCCCACTTCAGGGGAGGGAAGGGGGAATTATAAATCTGACGTATCTATACTAAAAAAAATAATACTTTACCCATTTTAATACGTTCAATTATAACAATATAAACGACAACTTTCCTGAACTTACCATCAATAAATAAATATTAATTCCTTCATTAATCAAATCCAAAATGATAACAACTGTCTTTTATGTAACCCGAAGAGGAAAATGATCGGCGACTCTGAATAAACCCAAGTATGTCACACAGTCCAACTGTATTTGAGAATTGTGGTCTCATGTACATAACTACAAAGGCCACGCAGACTTGGGGAGGAAAGTGTGTGTGGCCACGCGCGTCCTTCTTCATTGGAGTAGATCAGGGGTCTGCAACTTGCGACTCTCCAGATGTTCATGGACTACAATTCCCATGAACCCCAATTGGCCATGGTGGCAGGGGCTGATGGGAATTGTCGTCCATGAACATCTGGAGAGCCGCAGGTTGCAGACCCCTGGAGTAGATGTACTTAATCACCTCCGCAGTCCCAGGAACCAGCTTGAGATGGGAGTAGAACCTTTTATCTACCCTGTTTCCCCGAATATAAGACATCCCCTAAAAATAAGACATAGTAGAGATTTTGCTGAAGTGTGAAATATAAGCCCCGAAAGTACCCCGAAAGTAAGACGTAGCAAAGTTTTTGTGTGGAAGCATGCCCGACGAACAGAACACAGAAAAATAAGACATCCCCTGAAAATAAGACATAGCGCATCTTTGGGAACAAAAATTAACATAAGACACTGTCTTATATTCGGGGAAACACGGTATTAATACTTGCAAGGACCCCTTTGGCCTTTGTTACATACCAATATCCCCTTCACAGCCTTCCGATAATTGACCGTAGGGACACATGGTTGGCCAGAAGGGGCATGTCTAATTTTAGGCACGTTCCTTTCTGTAGCTAGCGTGCTACTCTATGCTGTTGCAGCATGAAGCGTTAGTTGTATCAGCTTGCAAGAGTCGGAAGGCAGCAAACGCATGTAAGTGATTGTCCTGTCCTAGAACTAACTTCTCCGTGTATCTTAATTGTCTTCAGTCAGCTTTTCCCCTGATTAACGGTCTGACTTTTCCCCAGTCGGTTGATGGATGAAAGAGCTCCATTTACATCCATATCTCGAGGTGCTTTGAAAGGGAGTGGATTTGAAGAAAGAAGGTACAAATGTGTAGCTCGCTAGTCACCGATTGGAGGGGGGAAAGCCTAAATCTACAATTAAAACTTTAATCGGCTTCCTTTCCGAACCAGCGGAAGCGTGTATTACTAACAGGTGGCACGCATAGAAGTGTCTTACATTGACTGACTGAAGTAAAAGCTGGGAAAGATCCCAGGTTTAAACTCCTTAGCTGGTTATTCACTGGGAGACTTTGGGACCTAAAACCTATAACAGTGATAGCGAACCTTTTTGAGACCGAGTGCCCAAATTGCAACCCAAAACCCACTTATTTATTGCAAAGTGCCAACACAGCAATTTAACCCGAATACTGAGGTTTTAGTTTAGAAAAAATGGTTGGCTCTGAGGCATGCATTTCTCGGGAGTAAGCGTGGTGGTAGTCGGTGGCTTTGCTTTGAAGCAAACGTGCAACTCTTCCAACGGGTGAATCACGACCCTAGGAGGGTTTACTCAGAAGCAAGCCCCATTGCCAGCACCCGAGCGTACTCCCAGGTATAGGATCGTGCTTTAGTTCTTGGCATGAAAATCAGTGGGGTTTAACAGTGCTTAACAGGGTTACCTACACTACTTCCCCAAAACTCGGTCTTAGGTTTAATGCTAATAATTGAGCCCAGCAGCCCAGACCAGCCTAGATGTGTGTGTGTGTGGGGGGGGGACACTGTTTGCGCATGCCCACAGAGAGGGCTCTGAGTGCCACCTCTGGCACCCGTGCCATAGGTTCACCAACACTGACCTATAACCATATAGTGGTGGTGGTGGTGATAACATTGTCCTTACCTTACAGGGCTGGTGCATGGACGGCTGGGAGACACTAAGTGGAGCATTTTGAAGAAATAGGGAAAGTGCTAAACATAATCCTAACTGCTGTTTCGTGTTTTCACTTTGAACTAACTTATATTGGCAGACAAAGCAACCTGGGATTTTGGTCTGGTGGTCTTTAGCCCTATTTACATCCATATCTCGAGGTGCTTTGGAGCAGCAGTGGCGTAGGAGGTTAAGAGCTCGTGTATCTAATCTGGAGGAACCGGGTTTGATTCCCAGCTCTGCCGCCTGAGCTGTGGAGGCTGATCTGGGGAATTCAGGTTAGCCTGTACACTCCCACACACGCCAGCTGGGTGACCTTGGGCTAGTCACAGCTTCTTGTAGCTCTCTCAGACCCACCCACCTCACAGGGTGTTTGTTGTGAGGGGGGAAGGGCAAGGAGATTGTCAGCCCCTTTGAGTCTCCTGCAGGAGAGAAAGGGGGGATATAAATCCAAACTCCTCCTCCTCCTCCTCCTCTTCTTCTTCTTCTTCTTCTTCTTCTTCTTCTTCTTCTTCTTCTATTCACAGATAGATATTTGTGCTGTCAAGTGATAGCTGATTTATGGAAGCCCTGTTGGGCTTTCAAGGCAAGAGATGCTCAAGGCAAGAGAATTACGGAAGCCCTGTTGGGCTTTCAAGGCAAGAGGTGGCTTGCAATGACCTCCCGCCGTGTAGCAACCTGGGCTTCCTTGATGGTCTCCCGTCCAGGTGCTGACCCGGCTTAACTTCTGAGAACTGATGCCATCAAGCTATACCAGGGGTAGGGAACCTCATGCTTTTAGATGTGCCCATCCACCCCCCATCAAGCCCCTGGCTGCATGGCCAATTGGCCATGCTGGTAGGGGGCTGATGGGAATTGTGGTTCCTGAACATCTGGAGAGCCGCAGGTTCTGGGGGGGGGGGGGGGTGGGGGGGGGGGGGGGTGGGGGGGGGGGGGGGTGGGGGGGGGGGGGGGTGGGGGGTAGGGGGGGGGTGGGGGGGGGGGGGGGTAGGGGCTGATGGGAATTGTAGTTCCTGAACATCTGGAGAGCCGCAGGTTCCCTACCCCTGCTCTAGGCAAACTCTGCCCCCAACCACAACTGTGCTCCGATCTTTGCTTGGTTCAGAACGCTCTCTGGGTCATGTAGTGGTTAAGAGCAGGTACACTCTAATCTGGAGAACCGGGTTTGATTCCCCACTCTGCCACTTGAGCTGTGGAGGCTTATCTGGTGAACCAGATTAGTTTGTGCACTCCGAACCATGCCAGCTAGGGGATATAAATCCAAACTCTTCTTCTTCCTGCTGCTTACCTGTCAGCATAGCGCAAGGTGTTCAGGGTGTGCTCGGTAGCAACGTGGCTGGGTGAGACGTTAGCAATCATGCACGTCTTGGAATTGCCAATGAAGGAATCCTTCAAGACCTTGAAGAAGGAAGATGGGATTAGCAATGTTGAGTACCATTCTTTTTGCAAACTGTCCTTACTCCCTCTGTGCGCTTGGAAAGATGCAGGGCTGAGTGTTGTATTGCCTTCAGCCTGACTTGTGGCCCCAGCAACAGTCAGATGGTGTCAGGAAGAGCCTTCCGGGCATCAAAAGGGGCTCTGTTATGTTAATGGACCTTCGCTTTACTTTCAGTTTCCCACAGGGGCGTAACGAGGCAGCCCTGGGCAAACTGTAGCCCTGGGCAAAACCTGAGTTGGATGCCCCCGCCCCCTCCCCCCCATGGGTGGCCAATCCACCACGACCAAATTTTTTTTTGCACCAGTACATTGGTGCCTACGGGGGTGAAGTTTTTAGACATATCAGCACCAAAATTTGAGCATATCATCAGGAGACTGTCCTTATGCTACTCCCCAAGTTTGGTGAGGTTTGGTTCAAGGAGCCCAAAGTTATGGACTCCCAAAGGGGGTGCCCCATCCCCCATTGTTTCCAATGGGAGCTAATAGGAGATGGGGGCTACAGTTTTGAGGGTCCATAACTTTGGCCCCCCTGAACCAAACTGCACCAAACCTGGGGGGTATCATCAGGGCAGTCTCCTGATGAGACCCTGAAAGTTTTGAGACTGTGCCTTCAGAAATGTCCCCCCCCCCCCAGCCTGCAACCCCCATGGACAGAAATACAGAAAACTCAATACAGAACAAAGATTCTTGGGCAAATTTCTGGGATGTTCCTGCAGGGAGCGCATTTTTGGATGTATCAGCACCAAAATTTCAGGGTATCATCTGGAAACTGTCCTTATGGTACCCCCAAAGTTTGGTGTAGTTTGATTCAGGGGGTCCAAAGTTATGGACCCTCAAAGGGGGTACCCCATCCCACATTCTTTGCTAAGGAGATGGGGGCTACGTCCAAGAATGCACTCCCTGCAAGAACATCACCCATTTGAAGCATTGCACGGTTGCTTCACCAAGTCTACTCCCGAGAAACGCACACCTCTGAGCCAACCATGTATTCAGGTTAAATTGCCGGGTTGGCACTTTGCGATAAACGTGGGGTTTGGGTTGCAATTTGGGCACTCGGTCTCAAAAAGGTTCGCCATCAATGGTATATATGGATCCACTCATTCCTGGTCTTTCTCCTGCCCTCCCTGCAATAAATAACGTGGTGCGGCCCCTTCATAGAGGCCAATTTGGCCCCTGCCCCGGTTGACACTGACCTTTAAAAAATTTTTTTACCTGAGTCAACTTGCTTTGCCTGAAGGGGGTGTGAGCATGTTCCTGATCCAGGGCACGGATGCACTCCTTAAGCTACGGTGGAAAAGAGACGACAGGATCGAGGAAATGGATTACGGTTGGTTTGTTTTTAATCCACCTTCATTAGTTTTATATGCTGCTCATTCCCTTGTGAGCTCAGGGCGGTTCACAACAATGAATAAATACACAACTCGAGTGGCAGAGCGGGGAATTAAACCCTGTTCTCCAGATTAGAGTGCACCTGCTCTGAACCACTACGCTATGCTGGCAGGTTAGGCGGGTATTAATAGAAAAAAACAGTTTTGAACAATGTGTGTGCAAAGTGCTGTCGAGGGGCAGCTGACTCCTGATAGGCCTGCAGGGTTTTCAAGGCAGGAGGCCAACAAGAGGTAGTTCAACATGGACCTGCCCAGTGGTGGGACCCAAAAATGTTAGTAACAGGTTCCCATGATGGTGGGATTCAAACTGTGGCGTAGCGCCAATGGGGCTGGGCTGGGCACGACGGGGGCATGCCCGGCATTCCGGGGGCGGGGAATTCCTGGGCGGGGCTGTGGCAAAGACGCAGCTGCTGCGCCGGTCCTTGGGTGGGAAACGAATGCACGCAGGCGCAAGCTGCCACGCACGCCAGTGCACCTCCTGCTAGACTGCTTCAAGTTCTGCGCGCTACTGCTGAGAGGAGGGGTGTAACTAAGGCAAAAATCACATGGCAAAATCACCAATTACTAACCCCCTCTCAGCACACACAAATAATTAGTAACCTGTATTGTCGAAGGCTTTCACGGCCAGAATCACTGGGATGCTGTGTGGTTTCCGGGCTGTATGGCCGTGTTCTAGCAGCATTCTCTCCTGGCGTTTCGCCTGCATCTGTGGCTGGCATCTTCAGAGGATCTGAATCTTCAGAGGATCAGCGTCGGCTGCTCTCTTGCTGCCCGCCAGATCTTCAGATCCTCTGAAGATGCCAGCCACAGATGCAGGTGAAACGTCAGGAGAGAATGCTGCTAGAACATGGCCATACAGCTCGGAAACCACACAGCACCCCAATTAGTAACCTACTCTCGGGAACCTGTGAGAACCTGGAGGAGGAGGAGGAGTAGTTTGGATTTATATCCCCCCTTTCTCTCCTGCAGGAGACTCAAAGGGGCTTACCATCTCCTTGCCCTTCCCCCCTCACAACAAACACCCTGTGAGGTAGGTGGGGCTGAGAGAGCTCCGAGAAGCTTTGACTAGCCCAAGGTCACCCAGCTGGCGTGTGTGGGAGTGTACAGGCTAATCTGAATTCCCCAGATAAGCCTCCACAGCTCAGGTGGCAGAGCTGGGAATCAAACCCAGTTCCTCCAGATTAGATATACGAGCTCTTAACCTCCTACGCCACTGCTGCTCCCACCTCTGGACCTGCCTCTGCATCATCAACTTTCCTCTATGGGCATGACAAACGAACAAAACAGAACATCTAGAAAAAGAACTGCATCAGATAAAACAAGCACACATAAGCCATCAGCATAAAAGTAAAATAATAACACTATATAAAGCTAGAATCAGGGGTCTGCAACCTGCGGCTCTCCAGATGTTCATGGACTACAATTCCCATCAGCCCCTGCCAGCATGGCCAATTGGCTAATGGGATCTGTAGTCCATGAACATCTGGAGAGCCACAGGTTGCAGACCCGAGCTAGACAGACATTATGGATCACACCAAGACAACTGCATGATCACAACTGTATGGTGTGGCATAGGAATTTGGCAACAATTTCTGTTGTTTCTGATTGGACCTGTCTTTATTGAGCAAACTGGGCCTTCTTTGGTGGTCTCCCATCCAAGCACTAACCAGAGTCAGTCCTGCTTAACTTCCAAACTCTGATGAGAGTGGGCTAGCCTGGTCGCCCAGGTCAGGGGCAACCCTTAAAAAATAATACCAAAATCAACCAAATCACAGTACGTGTACAAAATCAAAATGACCAGGAAACAGCAGCGAACACAATCAAATACAAAGCAAAAGGAGCTGGAAATACAGTTTTTGCTCGATGCCCACGGGTAAAAGATGGTATCAACCAAACTTTGAAGAAGTGCCTATTGGCATCGTTGGGCCTTAAACTGCTTAGCTTTGGCCTCAGCCTATTTCAGTGATGGCGAACCTATGGCACGGGTGCCAGAGGTGGCAGCCGAAGCCCTCCCTGTGGGCACGCACACACAGAGTTCATCATGTGGGGGGCAGAAAATCACCCACCCACCCACACACATCTAGGCTGGCCTGGGCCACTGAGCACGATATGCGTGCACTGTGGCGAGCAGGGAGGACTCGGCTAGCGGGCCTGGTAACTGTGCTCCAGGTGGCTGCTGCCTGGGGGGGGGGGGGGGCGCAGAGGAGGCAGAGATGCTAGAGTGGCACAGAGCGGTGCGCGTGGGACTTGCTGGAGGCTAGAGCAGGCTGGCCCCTGCTCAAGCGGGTGGGGCGGAGGAAGAGGGAGCCAACCGGTTTTTTCTAAACTAAAACCTCAGCATTCAGGTTAAATTACCAGGTTAGCACTTTGCGATAAATAAGTGGGGTTTGGGTTGCAATTCGGGCACTCGGTCTCAAAAAGGTTCGCCATCACTGGCCTATTTAATGGAGGGAAAAGCAAACCGGTTTCTAGACAGAGCTCCCATCCAGGGAGTATCCCTCCTTCAGCCCATCTCAGAAAAGAACACCCATCACAAGGCTACAGAACTCACCGCCAGAAGACTTTGGTTTATTTCGGCTCCTTCCATCTTCGTCTGTCTGTCAGAGTCTCTGGCGTCGGCTGCTCTCTCGCTGCCCGCCAGATCGATAAACGATATCCTGGAAAACAAATTATTACTATGTTGTTGTGGTTACTGTGATCCTCTCTGCATCTTCCCCATTCTTTGAGGAGTTCATAGTGGGTTTTGGTTACACAAATGACCTGAAGAGGATCTTTATTGCCAAGAGGCGAAGATATTCTTTTTCACAGAGCGACTGAAGGCAATAAGCACACCAGCAGTGAAGGAAAACAGTTGTATTGAAATCTTGGTGGTGATGACATACCCACGCATTAGTCCAACTCACAAACAACCTGCTCCCCAAGGTGTTACCTTTGATTTATAAAGTCCTAAATGTCTGGGTCCCAGGTATCTACAGGAAAACCTTCTCCGCAACACCACAACACAAGCCTTTATTGGCATATAAAACAGGACAAAATTTTAAAACAAAACAAGGTTAAGAAATGCAGTTAAAACTACTAATTTCCAGTATAAAATTTGCAACAGTTTCACAAAAGAGGACATCAGAGCTGTTCAGGAGATTGGGTATCTCATAACACTCATGCCACTGAGAACATTGCAAGAGAATGGAATTCATGTATTTCATGCGTATCTTATTGTATTTAGGGCATAGAAACAGAGAATGGTCAAGTGTTTCAACCATAGTCATATCACATGAACAAACTCTTTTAGAACGTTCCATATTCTTAAATTTTCCCTCCAGCAGAGCTGATGGCAGCACATTACATCTTGCAGTAGCCAAGGCTCTCCTCTGGGTGGGATTAATCAGCAGACGAAGATATGCTGCCATAATTCCACGCTCGGAAAACCTTCTCCCATAACAACCTGCCTGTGTTCCAAGATCAGCAGATGAAGCCATTCTGGCGGTACCTCCACCCTCCGGGGTAAAGTAGGTGGAGACCCGAGACACTGCTTTTTCAGTGGTGACCCCGAGACTGTGGAATGATCTCCCCACTGAGGTGTGTCAAACATCTTCTTATATACGCATTTAGAAAACTTGAAAAGATACACCTATTTTCCTGGCCTTTGGATGAAGAGTTGGTTTCCCCCTTCTGGTTATAGGAATTTTTAAATAGATTTGATGAATTTTAAACAGATTTGATGAATTTTAATGAGTTATATATATATATATTGATAGGTTTTAATAGGAGCAGCAGTGGCGTAAAAGGTTAAGAGCTCGTGTATCTAATCTGGAGGAACCGGGTTTGATTCCCAGCTCTGCCGCCTGAGCTGTGGAGGCTTATCTGGGGAATTCAGATTAGCCTGTACACTCCCACACATGCCAGCTGGGTGACCTTGGGCTAGTCACAGTTCTTTGGAGCTCTCTCAGCCCCACCTAACTCACAGGGTCTTTGTTGTGAGGGGGGAAGGGCAAGGAGATTGTAAGCCCCTTTGAGTCTCCTGCAGGAGAGAAAGGGGGGATATAAATCCAAACTCTTCTTCTCTTCTTCTTCTTTATAAATTTTAAATGAATTTTATTGATATGCTGTTATATATTGTATTTGTTTTTAGGCTATTTTATAATTTTTATCTCACGTTGTAACCCACCCTGGGACTTTCAGAGTATAGGGCGGGCTAAAAATACATATAAATAATTTATTTATTTATTTATTTATATTTCAAATTTATAGGCCGCCTCTTCCCCAAGGGGCTCGAGGCGGCTTCCAACATGGCTGTTCTCTGACAGCAGCTCCAACAGCATAAATCAACACATTTAAAATCCAGCATAAATTAACACATTTAAAATCCAGCAACAATCATATACAATTTAAACAATAAACCAATAAAACGGTAAAA
This sequence comes from Sphaerodactylus townsendi, assembly GCF_021028975.2. Taxonomy (NCBI): domain Eukaryota; kingdom Metazoa; phylum Chordata; class Lepidosauria; order Squamata; family Sphaerodactylidae; genus Sphaerodactylus; species Sphaerodactylus townsendi. Next base: position 676,457 of record NC_059431.1, on the reverse strand, counting down.
ACGGGCGCCCAATCCCAAGGCTAAAAGGGAGAATTAAATAATAGAAGAGGAAAAATGAATAAGTAATCTTCCACAATGTGCCACTAAAGCACAGGTGTCAAACTCACGGCCCTCCAGATGTTATGGACTACAGTTCCCATCATAAGAACATAAGAACTAGCCTGCTGGATCAGACCAGAGTCCATCTAGTCCAGCACTCTGCTACTTGCAGTGGCCCACCAGGTGCCTTTGGGAGCTCACATGCAGGAGGTGAAAGCAATGGCCTTCTGCTGCTGCTGCTCCTGAGCACCTGGTCTGCTGAGGCATTTGCAATCTCAGATCAAGGAGGATCAAGATTGGGAGCCATAAATCGACTTCTCCTCCATAAATCTGTCCAAGCCCTTTTTAAAGCTATCCAGGTGAGTGGCCATCACCACCTCCTGTGGCAGCATATTCCAAACACCAATCACACGTTGCGTGAAGAAGTGTTTCCTTTTATTAGTCTTAATTCTTCCCCCCAGCATTTTCAATGCATGCCCCCTGGTTCTAGTATTGTGAGAAAGCATGATGCTGGCAGGGGGTGATGGGAACTGTAGTCCATAACATCTGGAGGGCCGCGAGTTTGACACCTACGCAGGGTCCTTTAACTCGAGAGAAAGGAACAGGCTTGTTCGAGCGACCTCACAGCTGTGAAAGGATTTGACCTAGAGCTTCCCTCTTCCAGATCCAGCCCTAACTATTGCGCCATCGTGGGCAACAGCTCTAGGTTGCCATCTTTTGACAAGCAGGACGGTAGAACGATGCGACAATCAGGCCGTGTGACATTAGGAGAGGAACAGCCCTGCCGGTCTCTTCTGGAACAGAGGCAGGGAAGGACAGCGCCGTATCAGAAAACAACCTCAGATTGCTGGGAAACGCTGTGTGCTCCTGTAACAAGGCTGCAGTTTTGAATCGCAGAAGCTGAGAGCAGCAGTGGCATAGGAGGTTAAGAGCTCGTGTATCTAATCTGGAGGAACCGGGTGTCATGCCCCCGCAGACCCTTTAAGATTTAGTTGCCCTTTATATAGAATGGGTTTAGCTATGTTTTGTATAGTATTCAATGGGAGGGAACCTAATTTAGTTCTGTCCCTTTAAGAAGCCCTAGGGCTGGTGTTCTACGGCAGTTATTACCCAGCAACCCGTCTGTTTTTGGCAGTTAGGTGCCAACGGAAGCTGGGTGACTGCAACAAGTTAGACAGTCCAAGATGTTATAGACTCAGTATTTAAGTTAAACAGTCAAAGATGTTATAGATTCACAGTATAGATGTTATAGTCTCACAGTGTTTACAATAAATTCCAGACTCCAGAAAGTTTCTGCAACAAAGTAACCTTTATTTAGTCAGACCCGGGAGGAGTCAGGGTCTGTCAACACTGTTACAATTAAAGCTTTAAGTATTGAACTGTTAACTGAATCAGTGAGTCTGACATTCTGCTTTGGCCGGCTGCAGGGCACCTAAATAACCACCTGGGGAGCAGAACACCCGGTTTGATTCCCAGCTCTGCCGCCTGAGCTGTGGAGGCTTCTCTGGGGAATTCAGACTAGCCTGTGCACTCCCACGCATGCCAGCTGGGTGACCTTGGGCTAGTCACAGCTTCTCGGAGCTCTCTCAGCCCCACCCACCTCACAGGGTGTTTGTTGTGAGGGGGGAAGGGCAAGGAGATTGTCAGCCCCTTTGAGTCTCCTGCAGGAGAGAAAGGGGGGATATAAATCCAAACTCCTCCTCCTCCTCCTCCTCCTCCTTCTTCTCTGGAAGTTTTCTAAAAGCAGAATAAGGGTACCCGCCCCCCACCCCCAGGTCATCTTCCTGATAATGTGGAACTGAAGCCAATCTCGTAATTTGTGTCCAGAGGGGCAGGCACTGGGGAACGCTGTTCTGAAAAGCACCATATTTTGCAGTCTGATGTGTACAACTTATCCCATCCCATTGGCATGAACTTTCTTGATTAGCCTGAGGGTGGTGACCATAGTGAATTGGGAGAGAGGGGTGTTGCCTCAGCTGGCTTGCGGGCCTGGTAAACCCCCTTGTGGGGCAGCGTCTGGCCCCAAACTGCATGTTTAACCCCCCCCCCCCCCGTGATAGAGTTTAGTAAATTAAACACTTGGTAGAGAGAGTGGACAGACAGAATGTCCATGTACCAGCTGAGGATATGCAGCCTCCTTTGAGCAGCAGTGGCGTACGAGGTTAAGAGCTCGTGTATCTAATCTGGAGGAACAGGGTTGGATTCCCCGCTCTGCCGCCTGAGCAGTGGAGGCTTACCTGGGGAATTCAGATTAGCCTGTGCACTCCCACACACGCCAGCTGGGTGACCTTGGGCTAGTCACAGCTTCTTGGAGCTCTCTCAGCCCCACCCACCTCACAGGGTGTTTGTTGTGAGGGGGGAAGGGCAAGGAGATTGTCAGCCCCTTTGAGTCTCCTGCAGGAGAGAAAGGGGGGATAGAAATCCAAACTCTTCTTCAAAACTCTTCTTCAAAGGTTATCGGAGATAGTTAAGTGCAGCAAGGGGACTCGCCCACGTGGCCTCTCGGGTCTTCACAGAAGTGGCTTGCTGCAAAGAGCGACTGCGGAGGGCAGGGCTCCGGAATGCACGGAAGCAACGTAAGTACTGAGCTCTGTGGCGCGTCAGAAGTCAGCGGTAACAGCGGGGGTCCAGCGGCCCGGCCCAAAGACCCCCAAAACGCTCACCTCCCCAAACCTTGCTTGGCTGCGTCTTTAATCTGGATCTGGATGATGGCGTGCGAACGAGAGGAATCTGAATTGACTCCGGTGGCTCCGGTGCTGCGCTCTTTCCCTCCTTTCAAGATCACCTGGAAAGAGAGCAAAGCGAGAAAAGGCAGTTTGTACGTGCCCCGCGTTGAGGGTGTCGGATGGAACAAGAGCACCGCAGGAAATGACAGAGCCCCTCACAAGCTTTCCCTGCCTGCAAACCTGTCGAACAACCATGAAGTCTCTCAGCCCCGTCGACCTCACAAGGCGTCAGTTGTGGGGAGGGGAAAGGAAAGGAGTTTGTAAGCCTATGTCTTGTCGAAGGCTTTCACTGCCGGAATCACTTGGGCGCTGTGTGGCTTCCGGGCTGTGTGGCCGTGTTCCAGCAGCATTCTCTCCTGACGTTTCGCCTGCATCTGTGGCTGGCATCTTCAGAGGATCTGTGTGGTTTCCGGGCTGTAGGGCCGTGTTCTAGCAGCATTCTCTCCTGACGTTTCGCCTGCATCTGTGGCTGGCATCTTCAGAGGATCTGTGTTGTTTCCGGGCTGTAGGGCCGTGTTCTAGCAGCATTCTCTCCTGACGTTTCGCCTGCATCTGTGGCTGGCATCTTCAGAGGATCTGTGTGGTTTCCGGGCTGTAGGGCCGTGTTCTAGCAGCATTCTCTCCTGACGTTTCGCCTGCATCTGTGGCTGGCATCTTCAGAGGATCTGTGTGGTTTCCGGGCTGTAGTAACAAAGAAGGCAACCAGGTCAATAGTTGAGGGCATCTGAATAGAAGTATGAGTAACAATGAAGTCTATGGCATGGGAGTAACAATGGAGATAGCAAGGTCACTGGTGGGAGCATCTGAACAGGCCAGGATACTTCTATTCAGATGCTCCCACCAGTGACCTTGCTATCTCCATTGTTACTCCTCACCCACCCTGGACACTCCAACAGATATATATACTCCACTTGCTTTCCCAACATCAGATCCTCTGAAGATACCAGCCACAGATGCAGGCGAAACGTCAGGAGAGAATGCTGCTAGAACACGGCCATGCAGCCCGGAAACCACACAGCACCCAAGTTTGTACGCCTCTTTGAGACTCCTTACAGGAGAGAATACCAACAAGACAAAGGAGCTTATAGTGGACTATAGAAGGAATAGCTCAGAAATTCAGCCCTTGACTATAGATCAAGTAGAGCGGGTGGCTAGTTTTAAATTTCTGGGCATCATGATTAAAGAGGACTTGACCTGGGGCGTACAGACTGCCGCGGTGGTTAAGAAGGCCCAGCAAAGACTACTATCTGAGACTTTTAAGGAAACAACAACGGAATGGAAAACTCCTGGTGTCCTTTTACCGCTGTGCTACAGAGAGTGTCTTAACCTACTGCATCTGTGTATGGTTCTCCAGTTGCACAGTGGCAGATAGGAAGGCGCTCCAAAGGGTGATCACTATTGCACAGAGGATTATCGGCTGTCCTCCCCTCCTTGAAAGAACCCTATAATTCCCAAAGCCTAAAGAAAGCCCAAAATATTCTGAGAGACCCGTCTCATCCAGCACACTCTCTTTTTGAACTGTTACCATCTGGCAGACGATACAGGTCTATCAAAACTAGGACAAAGAGGCTTAGAGGCAGCTTCTACTCTAGAGCTGTGGCTATGCTGAACTCCGGGGCTTCGTGTTGATGTGTTTGGGGCTGTATAGGGATGGGTGGAGGAAGGGGAAAGTGAGGGTGGGGTATGAGCAACGAGGAATTGTGTGCATCGAGGAATGCTGCTGTAAATTTCGTTGTGCGTGCACAATGACAATAAAATGCTTATGCTTATGAAAGGCAGGGTATGAATCCAAACACTTCTTCATGGTGGAAAAGAAAGAGAAAGATGCACCGGACTTACTGTAAAGGCATCTTCTGATCTGTGGGGCAAAGTCACCCATGCTGCAGGGCCATGTAAATTTGTTGCGTACTTTCCTGGACTCTAGGGGGCTGTCCCTGTCCAGTCATGTTAGTAAAATTACCTCCAGGAGTAGGTTCACTGTATCCACGTGGACTTCCCGCAGGCCGACTATTTGCACAACGTGTTTACTGTCCTCTCTTGCAAAAAGCCTGAAGAGGAAACATTAAGTTAGCAAGGAGACAAACTCGTGACCTTGATAAATTAGGTGAGTGGGCTAAGAAATGGCAAATGAAGTTCAATGTAGCAAAATGTAAATTGATGCACATAGGGGCAAAAAATCCAAACTTCACATACACGCTACAGGGGTCAGTGCTATCAGTCACAGACCAGGAAAGGGATTTGGGCGTCTTAGTTGATAGTTCCATGGGAATGTCAACTCAGTGCATGGCAGCTGTGAAAAAGGCAAACTCTATGCTGGGGATCATTAGGAAAGGAATTGAGAATAAAACTGCAAGGATTGTCATGCCCTTATATAAAGCCGTGGTGCGACCGCACTTGGAGTACTGTGTTCAGTTCTGGTCGCCATATCTCAAAAAGGATATTGAAGAGATAGAAAAGGTGCAGAGAAGGGCAATGAGGATGATTGAGGGACTGGAGCACCTTCCTTATGAGGAGAGGCTGTAGCGTTTGGGACTCTTTAGTTTGGAGAGGAGACGGCTGAGGGGGGATATGATTGAAGTCTACAAAATTGTGCATGGGGTAGAAAATGTTGACAGAGAGAAATGTTTCTCTCTTTCTCACAATACTAGAACCAGGGGGCATTCATTGAAAATGCTGGGGGGAAGAATTAGGACTAATAAAAGGAAACACTTCTTCACACAACGTGTGATTGGTGTTTGGAATATGCTGCCACAGGAGGTGGTGATAGCCCACTAACCTGGATAGCACAAAAAACTTTGGACAGATTTATGGAGGAGAAGTCGATCTATGGCTACCAATCTTGATCCTCCTTGATCTGAGATTGCAAATGCCTTAACAGACCAGGTGCTCGGGAGCAACAGCCGCAGAAGGCCACTGCTTTCACATCCTGCAGGTGAGCTCCCAAAGGCACCTGGTGGGCCACTGCGAGTAGCAGAGAGCTGGACTAGATGGACTCTGGTCTGATCCAGCAGGCTTGTTCTTATGTTCTTATGTTCTTGTGATATGACATAACTGTGACTTGGCCGGGCCAGGGCGTAGCTGCCTCAGCTGGCCCCAGAACAGCACGAGGGGGGGGGGAGCGGGGTGTTGCCTAGACTGGCAAGTGTGCAGCAGAGGAGGGTGGCTACCTTGAGAGGGCAGAAAGTCAGAATAAAAATGTTGTAAACAAACAACCCAATCAGTTACGTGAAGCTGACTGTACATGCCTGCCCCACAGTGCATACCTGACCCAGCAAGCAAGATTTGAACCCGGGTCTCCCGGATACAGGTCTAATGCTCTAATGAGCATGTGAGCATATACATGCACGTATTCCCGATGTTGGTCTTCTAAGAAACTTTTACTTCTGTTTGGCTCTATGTCAGTGATGGCGAACCTATGGCACTCGGAGCCCTCTCTGTGGGCATGTACACACAGAGTTTGTCATGTGGGGGGTGGAAAATCACCCCCACCACACACACACACATCTAGGCTGGCCTGGGCCACTGAACACAATGTGCGCGCACCATGGTGAGCAGGGAGGACTCAGTTGGCAGGCCTGGTGCCTATGCTCCGGGTAACTGCTGACCGGGGGCGGGGTGGTGTGTGTGCAGAGGAGGCAGAGATGCTAGAGAGGCACAGAGCAGTGCACATGGGACTTGCTGGAGGCTTGAGCAGACTGGCCCCTGCTCGAGCGGGTGGGGCGGAGGAAGAGGGAGCTAACCAATTTTTTCTAAACTGAAACCTCAGCATTCAGGTTAAATTGCTGGGTTGGCACTTTGCGATAAATAAGTCGGGTTTGGGTTGCAATTTGGGCACTCGGTCTCGAAAAGGTTCGCCATCACTGCTCTATGTGATTTACAGTCCTTGCCGCAAACGCTGTGCATCTGTAGGTAAGTACCTTTTCCTTCCGTTTAGCAGGTCGTAAAGTTGCCCACAATAGATCTCATAAAAGCTAATCCAAACATGAAGGTCTTTTCCAGCCTGGGATGTTTCTAAGTGCCGGAAGATATCTTTCGCCGCTAGGGCGTACAGCCCTGGGTTTTGGTACGTGCCTATCATAGTGTAGGTCTTGCCGGCCCCCGTCTGCCCGTAGGCAAAGCAAGTGGCGTTGCCGCTGGAATACAAGAAAGACAATTAGATTTTTTGGAAAAAACCCAAAACAGAAGTATTGTTGAAGGCTTTCACGACCGGATTCAACTGGTTGTTGTGGGTTTTCTGGCCCGCGGGGTTGTGGTCTGGTAGATCTACCGGACCACAGCAACACAGCCCGGAAAACCCACAACAACCAAAACAGAAGTGTTTGTGTAAAGTCTTCACATTCAGATAATGTGCCTACCCATCTCTGAGGCTCATTCCGCACATGCGGAATAATGCACTTTCAAACTGCTTTCAGTGCTCTTTGAAGCTGTGCGGAATGGCAAAATCCACTTGCAAACAGTTATGAAAGTGGGTGGAAAATGCATTATTTTGCATGTGCGGAAGGGGCCTGAGATGATGAAGACATCAATTTTCATGAGGCAGCTGCATGAAGCAGCTCTAAGCCAACAGGCTGTGTTGTGTAAGCATAAGCACAAAACAAATTGTGAACAGTGGGTTAAATGGTTGTAAAACGCAAAAGTTCTTTGTGATGGTTCTTTGCAGGAGGCTGTGCTCAGTTTGTACGAAAGCAAAACCGAGGAAGGCGTGGGAACATAAAACAAGCGACGTGCAAAAACCACCAAAACTTTACCGCAAGCAAAAAGCACAAGGCGAGACCCTACCCGTTGAAAATGTGCTGGATGAGAGGATGGGCCGTCTTCATGTACACATCCTGATTGGAACAGGCTTCCCCAAAGACTTCGTCAAAGTAAAACACATGCTGGAAAAGCAAAAGGGATGTTTCTGTGAGATGGAATTCCCCTTCTTTCATACGTCCTGGTCGCAAAACAAATGGCCTGCGATGTGGTTTCCATTGAAAATTAAGAGAAATCTCCATGCTTGGACCATACGTCCACAACGTGGCACCTGTGGGCATCATGGTGCCTGCCAGCATTTTCCTTGATGCCCGTAAAGTGTTTTTAGAAAGTTGCTAGGGCCAGGTGAGTTTCCTACCCAGCAGGGCTTCTAATTGGCCACTGAAATCTGTTGAGGAGTTACTGTCCTAGGAGCAGCAGTGGCGTAGTGGCTAAGAGCAGGTGCGCTCTGATCTGGAGGAACCAGGTTTGATTCCCCGCTCTGCTGCTTGAGTTGTGGAGGCTTATCTGGGGAATTCAGATTAGCCTGTGCACTCCCACACACACCAGCTGGGTGACCTTGGGCTAGTCACAGTTCTTTGGAGCTCTCTCAGCCCCACCTACCTCACAGGGTGTTTGTTGTGAGGGGGGAAGGGCAAGGAGATTGTCAGCCCCTTTGAGTCTCCTATGGGAGAGAAAGGGGGGATATAAATCCAAACTCTTCTTCTTCTTCTTCTTCTTCTTCTTCTTCTTCTTCTTCTTCTTCTGGGGGGGGGGTGGGGGGGGGGGGGGGTGTTTGGGGGGGGGGCTGTGGGGGGGGGGGCGGTTGGGGGGGGCGGGGCGGGTGGGGGGGGGGGGGGGTGGGGGGGGGGGGGGGTGTGGGGGGGGGGGGGGGGGGGGGGGGGGGGTTTGTTGGGGGCGGGGGTGGGGGGGGGGGGGGGTGGGGGGGGGGGGGGGTGGGGGGGGGGGGGGGTGGGGGGGGGGGGGGTTGGGGGGGGGGGGGGGGTGTGGGGGGACGGGGGGGGTGGGGGGGGGGGGGGGTGGGGGGGGGGGGGGGTGGGGGGGGGGGGGGGTGGGGGGGGGGGGGGGTGGGGGGGGGGGGGGGTGGGGGGGGGGGGGGGTGGGGGGGGGGGGGGGTGGGGGGGGGGGGGGGTGGGGGGGGGGGGGGGTGGGGGGGGGGGGGGGTGGGGGGGGGGGGGGGTGGGGGGGGGGGGGGGTGGGGGGGGGGGGGGGTGGGGGGGGGGGGGGGTGGGGGGGGGGGGGGGTGGGGGGGGGGGGGGGTGGGGGGGGGGGGGGGTGGGGGGGGGGGGGGGTGGGGGGGGGGGGGGGTGGGGGGGGGGGGGGGTGGGGGGGGGGGGGGGTGGGGGGGGGGGGGGGTGGGGGGGGGGGGGGGTGGGGGGGGGGGGGGGTGGGGGGGGGGGGGGGTGGGGGGGGGGGGGGGTGGGGGGGGGGGGGGGTGGGGGGGGGGGGGGGTGGGGGGGGGGGGGGGTGGGGGGGGGGGGGGGTGGGGGGGGGGGGGGGTGGGGGGGGGGGGGGGTGGGGGGGGGGGGGGGTGGGGGGGGGGGGGGGTGGGGGGGGGGGGGGGTGGGGGGGGGGGGGGGTGGGGGGGGGGGGGGGTGGGGGGGGGGGGGGGTGGGGGGGGGGGGGGGTGGGGGGGGGGGGGGGTGGGGGGGGGGGGGGGTGGGGGGGGGGGGGGGTGGGGGGGGGGGGGGGTGGGGGGGGGGGGGGGTGGGGGGGGGGGGGGGTGGGGGGGGGGGGGGGTGGGGGGGGGGGGGGGTGGGGGGGGGGGGGGGTGGGGGGGGGGGGGGGTGGGGGGGGGGGGGGGTGGGGGGGGGGGGGGGTGGGGGGGGGGGGGGGTGGGGGGGGGGGGGGGTGGGGGGGGGGGGGGGTGGGGGGGGGGGGGGGTGGGGGGGGGGGGGGGTGGGGGGGGGGGGGGGTGGGGGGGGGGGGGGGTGGGGGGGGGGGGGGGTGGGGGGGGGGGGGGGTGGGGGGGGGGGGGGGTGGGGGGGGGGGGGGGTGGGGGGGGGGGGGGGTGGGGGGGGGGGGGGGTGGGGGGGGGGGGGGGTGGGGGGGGGGGGGGGTGGGGGGGGGGGGGGGTGGGGGGGGGGGGGGGTGGGGGGGGGGGGGGGTGGGGGGGGGGGGGGGTGGGGGGGGGGGGGGGTGGGGGGGGGGGGGGGTGGGGGGGGGGGGGGGTGGGGGGGGGGGGGGGTGGGGGGGGGGGGGGGTGGGGGGGGGGGGGGGTGGGGGGGGGGGGGGGTGGGGGGGGGGGGGGGTGGGGGGGGGGGGGGGTGGGGGGGGGGGGGGGTGGGGGGGGGGGGGGGTGGGGGGGGGGGGGGGTGGGGGGGGGGGGGGGTGGGGGGGGGGGGGGGTGGGGGGGGGGGGGGGTGGGGGGGGGGGGGGGTGGGGGGGGGGGGGGGTGGGGGGGGGGGGGGGTGGGGGGGGGGGGGGGTGGGGGGGGGGGGGGGTGGGGGGGGGGGGGGGTGGGGGGGGGGGGGGGTGGGGGGGGGGGGGGGTGGGGGGGGGGGGGGGTGGGGGGGGGGGGGGGTGGGGGGGGGGGGGGGTGGGGGGGGGGGGGGGTGGGGGGGGGGGGGGGTGGGGGGGGGGGGGGGTGGGGGGGGGGGGGGGTGGGGGGGGGGGGGGGTGGGGGGGGGGGGGGGTGGGGGGGGGGGGGGGTGGGGGGGGGGGGGGGTGGGGGGGGGGGGGGGTGGGGGGGGGGGGGGGTGGGGGGGGGGGGGGGTGGGGGGGGGGGGGGGTGGGGGGGGGGGGGGGTGGGGGGGGGGGGGGGTGGGGGGGGGGGGGGGTGGGGGGGGGGGGGGGTGGGGGGGGGGGGGGGTGGGGGGGGGGGGGGGTGGGGGGGGGGGGGGGTGGGGGGGGGGGGGGGTGGGGGGGGGGGGGGGTGGGGGGGGGGGGGGGTGGGGGGGGGGGGGGGTGGGGGGGGGGGGGGGTGGGGGGGGGGGGGGGTGGGGGGGGGGGGGGGTGGGGGGGGGGGGGGGTGGGGGGGGGGGGGGGTGGGGGGGGGGGGGGGTGGGGGGGGGGGGGGGTGGGGGGGGGGGGGGGTGGGGGGGGGGGGGGGTGGGGGGGGGGGGGGGTGGGGGGGGGGGGGGGTGGGGGGGGGGGGGGGTGGGGGGGGGGGGGGGTGGGGGGGGGGGGGGGTGGGGGGGGGGGGGGGTGGGGGGGGGGGGGGGTGGGGGGGGGGGGGGGTGGGGGGGGGGGGGGGTGGGGGGGGGGGGGGGTGGGGGGGGGGGGGGGTGGGGGGGGGGGGGGGTGGGGGGGGGGGGGGGTGGGGGGGGGGGGGGGTGGGGGGGGGGGGGGGTGGGGGGGGGGGGGGGTGGGGGGGGGGGGGGGTGGGGGGGGGGGGGGGTGGGGGGGGGGGGGGGTGGGGGGGGGGGGGGGTGGGGGGGGGGGGGGGTGGGGGGGGGGGGGGGTGGGGGGGGGGGGGGGTGGGGGGGGGGGGGGGTGGGGGGGGGGGGGGGTGGGGGGGGGGGGGGGTGGGGGGGGGGGGGGGTGGGGGGGGGGGGGGGTGGGGGGGGGGGGGGGTGGGGGGGGGGGGGGGTGGGGGGGGGGGGGGGTGGGGGGGGGGGGGGGTGGGGGGGGGGGGGGGTGGGGGGGGGGGGGGGTGGGGGGGGGGGGGGGTGGGGGGGGGGGGGGGTGGGGGGGGGGGGGGGTGGGGGGGGGGGGGGGTGGGGGGGGGGGGGGGTGGGGGGGGGGGGGGGTGGGGGGGGGGGGGGGTGGGGGGGGGGGGGGGTGGGGGGGGGGGGGGGTGGGGGGGGGGGGGGGTGGGGGGGGGGGGGGGTGGGGGGGGGGGGGGGTGGGGGGGGGGGGGGGTGGGGGGGGGGGGGGGTGGGGGGGGGGGGGGGTGGGGGGGGGGGGGGGTGGGGGGGGGGGGGGGTGGGGGGGGGGGGGGGTGGGGGGGGGGGGGGGTGGGGGGGGGGGGGGGTGGGGGGGGGGGGGGGTGGGGGGGGGGGGGGGTGGGGGGGGGGGGGGGTGGGGGGGGGGGGGGGTGGGGGGGGGGGGGGGTGGGGGGGGGGGGGGGTGGGGGGGGGGGGGGGTGGGGGGGGGGGGGGGTGGGGGGGGGGGGGGGTGGGGGGGGGGGGGGGTGGGGGGGGGGGGGGGTGGGGGGGGGGGGGGGTGGGGGGGGGGGGGGGTGGGGGGGGGGGGGGGTGGGGGGGGGGGGGGGTGGGGGGGGGGGGGGGTGGGGGGGGGGGGGGGTGGGGGGGGGGGGGGGTGGGGGGGGGGGGGGGTGGGGGGGGGGGGGGGTGGGGGGGGGGGGGGGTGGGGGGGGGGGGGGGTGGGGGGGGGGGGGGGTGGGGGGGGGGGGGGGTGGGGGGGGGGGGGGGTGGGGGGGGGGGGGGGTGGGGGGGGGGGGGGGTGGGGGGGGGGGGGGGTGGGGGGGGGGGGGGGTGGGGGGGGGGGGGGGTGGGGGGGGGGGGGGGTGGGGGGGGGGGGGGGTGGGGGGGGGGGGGGGTGGGGGGGGGGGGGGGTGGGGGGGGGGGGGGGTGGGGGGGGGGGGGGGTGGGGGGGGGGGGGGGTGGGGGGGGGGGGGGGTGGGGGGGGGGGGGGGTGGGGGGGGGGGGGGGTGGGGGGGGGGGGGGGTGGGGGGGGGGGGGGGTGGGGGGGGGGGGGGGTGGGGGGGGGGGGGGGTGGGGGGGGGGGGGGGTGGGGGGGGGGGGGGGTGGGGGGGGGGGGGGGTGGGGGGGGGGGGGGGTGGGGGGGGGGGGGGGTGGGGGGGGGGGGGGGTGGGGGGGGGGGGGGGTGGGGGGGGGGGGGGGTGGGGGGGGGGGGGGGTGGGGGGGGGGGGGGGTGGGGGGGGGGGGGGGTGGGGGGGGGGGGGGGTGGGGGGGGGGGGGGGTGGGGGGGGGGGGGGGTGGGGGGGGGGGGGGGTGGGGGGGGGGGGGGGTGGGGGGGGGGGGGGGTGGGGGGGGGGGGGGGTGGGGGGGGGGGGGGGTGGGGGGGGGGGGGGGTGGGGGGGGGGGGGGGTGGGGGGGGGGGGGGGTGGGGGGGGGGGGGGGTGGGGGGGGGGGGGGGTGGGGGGGGGGGGGGGTGGGGGGGGGGGGGGGTGGGGGGGGGGGGGGGTGGGGGGGGGGGGGGGTGGGGGGGGGGGGGGGTGGGGGGGGGGGGGGGTGGGGGGGGGGGGGGGTGGGGGGGGGGGGGGGTGGGGGGGGGGGGGGGTGGGGGGGGGGGGGGGTGGGGGGGGGGGGGGGTGGGGGGGGGGGGGGGTGGGGGGGGGGGGGGGTGGGGGGGGGGGGGGGTGGGGGGGGGGGGGGGTGGGGGGGGGGGGGGGTGGGGGGGGGGGGGGGTGGGGGGGGGGGGGGGTGGGGGGGGGGGGGGGTGGGGGGGGGGGGGGGTGGGGGGGGGGGGGGGTGGGGGGGGGGGGGGGTGGGGGGGGGGGGGGGTGGGGGGGGGGGGGGGTGGGGGGGGGGGGGGGTGGGGGGGGGGGGGGGTGGGGGGGGGGGGGGGTGGGGGGGGGGGGGGGTGGGGGGGGGGGGGGGTGGGGGGGGGGGGGGGTGGGGGGGGGGGGGGGTGGGGGGGGGGGGGGGTGGGGGGGGGGGGGGGTGGGGGGGGGGGGGGGTGGGGGGGGGGGGGGGTGGGGGGGGGGGGGGGTGGGGGGGGGGGGGGGTGGGGGGGGGGGGGGGTGGGGGGGGGGGGGGGTGGGGGGGGGGGGGGGTGGGGGGGGGGGGGGGTGGGGGGGGGGGGGGGTGGGGGGGGGGGGGGGTGGGGGGGGGGGGGGGTGGGGGGGGGGGGGGGTGGGGGGGGGGGGGGGTGGGGGGGGGGGGGACTCTCTTTCTCACAATACTAGAACCAGGGGGCATCCATTGAAAATGCTGGGGGGAAGAATTAGGACTAATCAAAGGAAACACTTCTTCACGCAACGTGTGATTGGTGTTTGGAATATGCTGCCACAGGAGGTGGTGATGGCCACTCACCTGGATAGCTTTAAAAGGGGCTTGGACAGATTTATGGAGGAGAAGTCGATCTATGGCTACCAATCTTGATCCTCTTTGATCTGAGATTGCAAATGCCTTAGCAGACCAGGTGCTCAAGAGCAGCAGCAGCAGCAGGCCATTGCTTTCACCTCCTGCAGGTGAGCTCCCAAAGGCACCTGGTGGGCCACTGCGAGTAGCAGAGAGCTGGACTAGATGGACTCTGGTCTGATCCAGCAGGCTAGTTCTTATGTTCTTATGTTCTTAGCAGACCAGGTGCTCAGGAGCAGCAGCAGCAGAAGGCCATTGCTTTCACCTCCTGCACGTGAGCTCCCAAAGGCACCTGGTGGGCCACTGCGAGTAGCAGAGTTCTGGACTAGATGGACTCTGATCTGATCCAGCAGGCTAGTTCTTATGTTCTTATGACTGTAACGGGTTTTTGGAAAACTGGGGGCATTTGGTGTGGTGGTTATACAATGCCAATAGTATCTCCCAGTCTTGCTTTTCCTAACTCCTGGCTTTTTTGACTTTAGGGTGAAAGAACTGAAGAAGGGGATGAGATGTTGCCTGCCGGTTGCGAACAGGCGCCAGACCACAGGGAGCCTGTCTCCAAAGCGGTTCCAGAGCGCCCTGACGGTGCAAGCCGGGGAAAGGTCCTCGCCGAAGAAGGTGAAGCTGGGCCTGCAGTCTCCCTCCAGGAAGGCAGCCAGAACGAAGGCGTCCCCTCTGCTGTTCCATCCGGCAAACTCCCCTTACTCTTCTACCCCCAAAGGGGCGGCCCGCAAAGGCCATCGTGTCACTGCTTGGCTCGGCCACCCCAGCCCACTCAAAGGGGCTTCCAAGAAGACGATGGAGGACTTAGCGCCATTGTCGGAGAACAGCCACCTTGGTCAGGACCAGGTATGCTGTGCGGCTCCCGCCCCCAAGACCACGAAGGAAGGCGGCCAAGGAGACAGGGAGCGGGTCAGGAGTCGGAAAGTCCAACTGGTACGCAAGCAGCTGATTTCCAGGGCCGACTTTCCCCTGGGGGAGGCCCGCTCTCCTTCGGCCCGTGTCCTGAACAGCGGGAGAGGGTTCGCCGAGCAGTGCGCCGAGGCGTGGATGAGGCTCCCGTCGCAGCAGAAAGACCGCGAGCGGCACCTCCGCTTCTACCACCAGCAGTTCCAACAGCCCCCCATTCTGCAGGAGAAGCTGAACTACCAGCCGCTGGAGAGGTTCCTGGCCCAGTACAAGCCGCAGGAGGTCCGGGTGCAGCCCGAGGCCCCCGGGCGTCCCCCCTCTCCCCTCCAGGGTTCGGACGAGACGATGCAGCTCGAGGACTTGGACGACAGCGATTTTAGCGAAGATTCCTTCTCCCCCGGGCCGAGCCAGAGGAAGCCCGAAGCTGACGGGGGCAGGGAAGGCAGCCAGCTTTCGTTTTTCCTCCACCGCAGGGAACGTGAGGCTGATGGGCAAGAAGTCCAGCTGGGGCAGGAGCTGTTTTTCGAACTCCCTGATCTTGAGAGTAAAGAGGGGGCCTCCCCAAGGACGGAGGAGGCCGTCGGCAGCGAGCAAAGCGCTCGGAGCCAATCCGACTGGAGCACGGGAGAAGCCTCGATGTTCGATTTCCCTCCACAGAACGACACAGCCGAGAAACCTTATTGCTTGCAAGGAGACGGTGTCGAGGGCAGCAGGAGCAGCGCCGAAGATCCTCTTGCGGGGCGAAGCCTGCTCCGCTGCGTCCACTGTGATCTAGGGTGTCCCGAAGACAGCTTCTCTGGTTCAGAGAAAGCAACCCAGATCTTGCCTTTCGCCCATGCGTCGGGATCCGCAAGTTGTCTTGCCCCCGGCCGGAGGGAAGGCTCAGTCAAAGGCTGTCCAGTAAATTCAGAAAAGCAGCTCCCAAAAGCGAGCAACCTCTCTGGATCTCTGGCGTTTTCACTGGACTTTGTGGCGGGAACGAGGGCTCCGTTGACGGGGCAGCTCCTTGACGCTGAGCGAGCAGATGTGGTCGAGAAAGACGCTCTAGACCAGCAGCCGGGAAAGACTCGGCTGGAGGAGGAGAGAGAGGGGAAAGGCCCCTCAAGCCCCAGAACACGAGTGGACGAGAACGCCAGGCTGTCCCTTGGGAAGAAAGCTGCTCCTCTGCCCCCCCTGCACGAAACTGACCCCTGGGGAAGACGAGCTGTCCAGCCTCTTCCTCCGCAGGGCAAGCCCCAATGGCTTCCACAGCCTCATCGCAGTCCAAAGCCTCCTGCGTCCTTGGGAGACGTATCGTCCGTGGGTGAGCTTCGTGATTGTTCGTGCAGCTTCTCCGTGGGCAGCACCGGCCTGGCAGAGATTCTCTCCCCGTGGAAAGGGAAGGACGGCCCTTTGCCCCTTGGCAGTCTGCAAGCTGGGGAGGTGTCCGCTGACGCAATCGCCTTGTCGAGCAGTCCGGAGCCATTCCACTCAGGGGAGAAAGGTTGCTCCGAGTCTCTGGTGCCACCGAAGCACCCTGGTCTCCCAGAGAAGGCGTTCGTCTCGAGAGCAGCCGAGAACCAGGGACCCTCCGGCCAAAGTCTCCCGCTACAGCTCAGCTTGGAAGTCCAGAAGCCGGAGCTTGGTTGTTCTCAAGAGCAGGTCAAGCTGGTGTTTCCCAGCGAGGAAACGAGGCCCCCAAAGAAGCAAAGTGCTCCACAAGCGTCCGTTCGGAAATCTTCCGATGCTGCCAAACAGGGTTCCGGGTCGAACGTCGGGTCTCCCTGGAGCTCCCCGGATGACGATTGCAAAAGCTCACTTGGGAGTAAGGAAGCGTTGGGCAGGTGAATTCTCTGGATCTCAAATGTTATCAAAGGGTGGTAGATCCTCACAGTGTGTGTCAGCTGTATTGGTGTGGGGAAGCATTAGACCACCAGGTGGGTCCGGGTCAGGGGCGTAATGCCCATTGGGCAAGGTGGGCAGCTGCCCAGGGCATCACTTTGTGGGGGGCATCAAAATGCAGGGTTCGTTTTGGGGTATTTTTAGTGGATGTCCATTTTTGGCCTGCAGGGGGTGCAGTTTTTAGGCTAGCGGCACCAAAATTTCAGTATATCATCAGGAGACTGTCCTTATGCTACTCCCCAAGTTTGGTGCAGTTTGGTCCAGGGGGGCCAAAGTTATGGACCCTCAAAACTGTAGCCCCCATCTCCTATTAGCTCCCATTGGAAACAATGGGGGATGGGGCACCCCCTTTGGGAGCAACTTGCAAATAGACTCTCTGGTCTTATGTTGCAGTGATTCTCTAACAACAAATGTCCAAAACATAAGTGCATAAATAAGAGTATAGTGGGCTGCGTCAATAGGGGTATAGATCTACAGACATATAGCATCTAGACCAGTGGTGGCGAACCTATGGCACGGGTGCCAGAGGCGGCACTCAGAGCCCTCTCTGTGGGCACACACAAACAGAGTCGCCCCCCCCCTCCCCCCACACACATCTTAGCTGGCCTGGGCCACTGGGCTCAATTATTAGCATTAAACCTAAGACCTAGTTTTGGGGAAGCAGTGTAGGTAACCCTGTCAAGTGCTGTTAAACCCCACTGATTTTCATTTTTCTTTTATGTACACTGAGAGCATATGCACCGGAGACAAATTCCTTGTGTGTCCAATCACACTTGGCCAATAAAGATTCTATTCTATTCTATTCTATGCGAAGAACTAAAGCATGATCCTTTACCTGGGAGGAAGCTTGGTTGGTGGCAATGGGGCTTGCTTCTGAGTAAACCCTCCTAGGGTCGTGATTCATCCGTTGGAAGAGCTGCACAGTTGCTTCAAAGCAAAGCCACCAACTACCACCAAACTTACTCCCGAGTAACGCACGCCTCGGAGCCAACTGTTTTTTCTAAACTAAAACCTCAGTATTCAGGTTAAATTGCCATGTTGGCACTTTGCGATAAATAAGTGGGTTTTGGGTTGCAGTTTGGGCACTCGGTCTTGAAAAGGTTCGCCATCACTGATCTAGACTGAGGGATGTAATAGTACCTCTTTATTCTGCATTGGTCAAATCTCACCTGGAATACTACATCCAGTTCTGGGTGCTGTAATTCAAGAAGAAGAAGAAGAAGAGTAGAAGAGTTTGGATTTCTATCCCCCCTTTCTCTCCTGCAGGAGACTCAAAGGGACTGACAATCTCCTTGCCCTCCCCCCCTCACAACAAACACCCTGTGAGGCGGGTGGGGCTGAGAGAGCTCCGAGAAGCTGTGACTAGCCCAAGGTCACCCAGCTGGCGTGTGTGGGAGTGTACAGGCTAATCTGAATTCCCCAGATAAGCCTCCACAGCTCAGACGGCAGAGCTGGGAATCAAACCCAGTTCCTCCAGATTAGATACACGAGCTCTTAACCTCCTACGCCACTGCTGAGGAGAAAGAGGACTCTGTGTGGGTTGGCCCAAAGCCCCACGTAAATGCTCAGAATTATTATTTTCCTCCTTTCTCCCCCCCCCCTCGGCCAGAAAAATGTGCTTCAGGCAGGGTGGAAAGCTCTTGGAAGGTGTGTGTGTGTGTGCGGGGGGCGGAGGGGGGTGGTTGTCCTCTGCTGGCAAATCTGAGAGCTCAGGATTGCGAAAACCGGTTACAGCGAGCAGAGCCGAGGGAGTCCCGCTAATAAGGGCGTGTGTGTTTATGTCCCCAACAGGCAAGCTGCGATCCAGATCCGTCAGGAACAGCTGGACGAGATGGCAGCCCTGTCTCGGCAGGAAGAGGGCTTGGTCAGGCAAATGTCAGACCTGGTGAGTGTTAGGAGCGCTCTTCGGGGCGGCTTGTCACTCCGGGGGCCCTCTCTGACATTGCACGGGGTCGACGGCAGCATCTCTACAACGCGGGCAGGAGTTGGGAGCAGGGTGGTAGAACAAAATGTGCCCTCGGGCTGCAGGTGGAGATCCCCAGTTAGTTAGCAGCGGTCCCTTGTGCGAAACTCTCTGCAAATAGAGCAGCAGCGCAATGGGCACAGAGAGAGGGGTTGTGGCTCAGTAGCCAAGCATTCAGAAGGTCCCCGGTTCAAGCCCCAGCATCTCCAATTGAAAGGATCAGGCAGTAGGTCAGTGATGGCGAACCTACGTCATGGGTGCCAGAGGTGGCACTCGGAGACCTCTCGGCGGGCACACACACACAGAGTTCGTCATGGGGGAGGGGGCCAGAAAATCACTCTCACACACACACACACACACACACACCAGCCCGAATATGAGGCTGCCTGTCTCCATCTTCTTTATTCTGGTTGGGCCTGACCCACCGATAACATCGCGGGCCCTACCTATTTCCTCCCTTCCCTGGCCTTGGTTCGGGCGCCTGTTTTCAACAATTTTGTCTTAACATACTTCTGCTGTAGGAGCAGCAGTGGCGTAGGAGGTTAAGAGCTCGTGTATCTAATCTGGAGGAACCGGGTTTGATTCCCAGCTCTGCCGCCTGAGCTGTGGAGGCTTCTCTGGGGAATTCAGACTAGCCTGGGCACTCCCACACACGCCAGCTGGGGGACCTTGGGCTAGTCACAGCTTCTCGGAGCTCTCTCAGCCCCACCTACCTCACAGGGTGTTTGTTGTGAGGGGTGAAGGGCAAGGAGATTGTCAGCCCCTTTGAGTCTCCTGCAGGAGAGAAAGGGGGAATCTAAATCCAAACTCTTCTTCTTCTTCTGTTTTAATTTATTGCTGCATAGGTTTTAAGGGATTTAAGTTTTTATGTTGTTGATTTGCTGTTCGTTAGAACAGCCATGTTGTGAGCCACCTCGAGCCCTTCGGGGATGAGGCGGCCTGTAAGCTGAATGAATGAATGAATGAATGAATGAATGAATGAATGAATGAATGAATGAATGAATGAATGAATGAATGAATACTCATCTAGGTTGGCCTGGGCCATTGAGCACGACGTGCGCACACCACAGTGAGCAGGGAGGACTCAACTGGCGGGCCTGGTACCTGTGCTCCAGGTGGTTGCTGCCTGTTTGGGCAGGGGGTGGCGCAGAGGAGGCAGAGATGCTAGAGAGGCACAGAGCGATGCGCGCGGGATTTGCTGGAGGCTAGAGCAGGCCGGCCCCTGCTCGAGCGGGTGGGGCGGAAGGAGAGGGAGCCAACCGTTTTTTTCTAAACTAAAACCTCAGCATTCAGGTTAAATTACCAGGTTGGCGCTTTGTGATAAATAAGTGGGGTTTGGTTTGCAATTTGGGCACTCGGTCTCAAAAAGGTTCGCCATCACTGCAGTAGGTGATGCGAAAGGCCTCTCTGGCTGTAGCTCTGGAGGGCCGCTGCCAGTCTGAGCAGACGACCCTAACCTTCATTATCTGTTCCCCTGGAGTAAATGCCTTCTCTGGAGGGTGGACGTTGTGACATTAATCCAGTGGTGGGATCCAAAAATTTTAGTAACAGGTTCCCTCGCCAGCCCCCCCCCCTCAGCGAAGGGGGCAGAGGCGTACCTAGGCAAACCTGAGCCCTGGGCAAAACCTGAGTTGGATGCCCGCCCACCCCGCATGGGCAGCCACCCCACCATGACCCCCCAATTTTTTTTTTGCCCCAGGTCATTTCTAAATCATCATCACATTATAGAAAATGCCCCAACTCACAAATCTGAGCACAGCAATGGTGAAACACACAGGCTCTTTGATAGAGACTGCTGAGATAAAAGGTACAAAAGGCTGAGAATCCATGAATTGCAGTACCTGAAAGGGATTCACCCAGTTCAGGGAGTTACATTATTAGTCGCAATTGCAATATGGAACCTTCACGTTCAAAGGCCGGATGCCTCTCGGGGAGGAGAGGGCGTGGAGACGGGAAAGCGGACCCAATTGGTAATCCCCTCTCGGCACACACAAATAATTAGTAACCCGCTCTCGGGAACCGGTGAGAACCTGCTGGATCCCACCTCTGCATTAATCCCAGTGAGGTCCCTTCCCCAAATAGCCACGTATTCTTCAACGTTGATGGACCAATGATCGGCAGCTTTGTGTGGGGTCGGAGGCTTTCTCCCTGGAGTGCTTTTTATGTAAAGGCATTCAGGGCTGTACTCCTTCACCTGCTGTGGGGCTATCCATTCCACCACCCTGTTCTCCTGCATGGGTTATGGGGGAAGTCATATTGTGGGGGGCTGCCCTCTGTTTTGAGGTCTCTCTCTCTCTCCCTCCCTCCCCCCCTCCCCCCTCTCTCCCTCTCCCTCCCTCCCCCTCTCTCTCCCTCCCCCTCTCCCCCTCTCCCTCCCTCCCTCCCTCTCTCTCCCTCTCTCTCCCTCTCCTTCCCCCCCACTCCCCAGTGTGAAGACCTCTTTCCTGTTTGGTTATTCACTTTTATGACCAGCCAGTGTCCCCAAAGTTCCCAGGGGCCGCTTCTCCTGGGAACTGTAAAAGTGATATAAATGACCTGACTCGACAGCTTGCTTATTGCCCTGAACAGCAGCAGAGCCAAATCAGCGATTCCATTTAGCGCCTCTTCCGAGCCCTCTCCGTTTGCTCAATTTCACCATCTGAAAAAGGCAAACTCTATGCTGGGGATAATTAGGAAAGGAGTTGATAATAAAACTTCAAAGATTGTCCTCCCCTTATATAAAGATTGCAGGCACTGGACTTGGGAGTCCCAAGTGTCCAGTCTCTGGCCCACACATCTCAAAAAAAAGGATACTCCAAGAGAGAGAGTGTGCAGAGAAGGGCAACAAGGATGATTGAGGGACTGGAGCACCTTCCTTATAAGGAGAGGCTGCAGCGTTTGGGACTCTTTCGTTTGGAGAGGAGACGTCTGAGGGGGGATATGATTGAAGTCTATAAAATTATGCATGGGGTAGAAAATGTCGACAGAGAGACATTGTTCTCTCTTTCTCACAATACTAGAACCAGGAGGCATTCATTGAAAATGCTGGGGGGAAGAATTAGGACTAATCAAAGGAAACACTTCTTGGTGTTTGGAATATGCTGCCACAGGAGGTGGTGATGGCCACTAACCTGGATAGCTTTAAAAAGGGCTTGGACAGATTTATGGAGAAGTCGATCTATGGCTACCAATCTTGATCCTCCTTGATCTCAGATTGCAAATGCCTTAGCAGACCAGGTGCTCGGGAGCAGCAGCAGCAGCAGGCCATTGCTTTCACCTCCTGCACATGAGCTCCCAAAGGCACCTGGTGGGCCACTGCGAGTAGCAGAGTGCTGGACTAGATGGACTCTGGTCTGATCCAGCAGGCTCTTTCTTATGTTCTTATATCTCTCCCCTCTCTTAGGATCTTGAAAACTTCGTAATGAAACTAGATGGACTCTTTCTTCTGAAACTGAAGTGCATCCAACGAACGAGAACTCAGCTGCAGCCTCTTTTAGCTGCAGAGCAGAGAATGTCCCCAAATTAGCCAGGAGGAGCTCTGTACTGACCCAGCCCCATTTCGCTGCCTTCAGTGGCCAGCAGAGGAACGTGTGTGTGTGTTTAGTTTGTACGCGGTGGTGCGGAGACTGAAGCCAGATTGCTCCTAAGGGAAGTCCTGCAGCCCAAGAACTCATTTCTAAAAGTCCCCACGAAGTTATCCTGCAACGCGGTAACGGCTCGGACAAATCCGCGCAAAGCTCAAGCGCACCGTGGACTTTTCCCGCCAGCTACTCCTGGCCCAGTTGGGGCCGATCATCGCTTTCGCCGGTGAGATTCCCCAGGTGGGAGCTGAGCTTCGTTTTGCACCAAAGACCCTCGCAAAGATTGGTGGATGTACCACCGGGAGCCCTGCCACACTGTGGTAAACGCCGGGCAACTAAAAACTCCGTGCTGTCAGTCTTCCGTCATTTCAAGGGGTACGCTGGTTGCTGTCTTCTGGCTCGCCCCTGCAAAAGCTCGGTGCTAGATGGCAGGGGACAGCAACTAGAGGCCAGGAGATGGTGCCTCTTGCCACTCGCAAGAGCAGCCCAAACCCCGGCAGCAAGTTGGCAGACTCCTCAAGGCGTCGCCCACCCTTTGAACCAGCACTTTACGCAAAACGTTTGCAGCAAGACGCCAACTAGCTTGTATGTGCGTCTTCAGTGTCCGCCAGGAGGGATTTAGACTTTGCCGGCTTTGCATCTGCTTTGGCTCACGCACAATCAGCTGGTAGCCGGTGCAGCTATTTCTCTGTAAGAGCTGATATGTGAAGATTTAAGGGAAACGACCGGGGAAATCCCCTTGCCGCCCCACACACACACACAATTGCGTTAATTGCAAAACCTTTTCGGGTTAGGGCAGCAGAGCAGGGAGTGCAGCGAAGCTGACGGGAGGGGCTCACAGAAGATCATCCGCAGCTCATGATGAACGCGGCCGGTTTGATTCCATCCGCCCCCGCTTTGAGGAGGGGGGCTCAGGAGACAAGATGCAGGCGGGGATCTGACCTGTGAACAATTGCAGGTCCCTGGACTTTCCCAGGAGAGGTTTTGCTACTTTGGGGGAAGTCAGGCAGCTGAAATGGGGTGCTAACAGGAGCCTTATAAACACTGGTGCTTTCAGTTGTTTTAATCTACTACTTGCATATCCAAGCTTGTTTGTGAAGTCATTATCGAGGTCTGTTCAGACCAGAGGAGGGAGCGGGAGGGGAAGAGGTCCTTCTAGACCACAGGTGTCAAACTCGCGGCCCTCCAGATGTTGTGGACTACAGCTCCCATCATCCCCTGCCAGCATGATGCTGGCAGGGGATGATGGGAACTGTAGTCCATAACATCTGGAGGGCCGCGAGTTTGACACCGGTGTTCCAGACCTTTACTTGTCTGATGGCACGAAAGTAACAGGGCCTCTGCTATACAGCCTTCAAAATGAGCAGGCTTTGCGACCCAACCCTCCCGAGTTCACACAAAAACTGGCAGGGTCGCCATCTTTGGTGCAGTATCCACACACACACACACACCTTTCACTTGGCTTCGTGGCCTCTGCTTTCCTTAAAAAAAAACCCATACCAAGTGCCGAGAACTCATCTCAAGCCCCTCGAGTGTCTATGTCAAGGGTCTTCAAACTATGGCTCCCCAGATGTTCATGGACTACAATTCCCATCAGCCCCTGCCAGCATGGCCAAGTGGCAGGGCTGATGGGAATTGTAGTTCATGAACATCTGGGGGGGGCATAGCTTGAAGACCCCTGGTCTATGTACTCCCTGACGTTGGCAGAAAGACAGCAATTATTTTTTTTATAATTTTTACGTCGCGTCCTCTGCGGTACAGTCTCGGAGCTTAGACCAAAACCTGCCAGGGCCGTTCGGCTCTTGGGGGTCATTTTCTTTAGTGAGACACTTGGAAGCAGAGCTTTTTTCCCCATTTCGGGCTAAGAGTGAGTTGTGTTTCTGCCCATTTAAGAGATGAACACACCTCAAGGAACTATGCATAGGCCTGCAAAGTGGTTAGAGTACACACTGTGCATGTCACTCTTATACTGACAGTTTTGCTGAAATCATTTTCCTGCAATAAAAAAACACACCCTGTTTGCAAGCCTGTGTTCTACAGCGTTCCAGAGGGCAAGTTCTGATCACATGCAACCCTCGTTTGGTTGTGAAAGTAGTTCACAGTGAGGCAGCGGCCACGATTGTGTCAGTCTTCCCAGCTCTGGGAGGAGATGCTGCCCAGAAGCGAAACCACCTCTGCGCAGCAGGGTCAGAAAGAGCCTCTAGTCGGAGAGGACCACGTGGGGTGCTGTCACCACCGAGCAATCCCGATCGTGCATCAGCTGAAGTGAAGGAAGATTACCCGGCAACCGCAGCCACCGGCGAGCCGACGCTGACAGCCCTCGACGCTGACCCACATACTGAACAAGCGAGGATGTCACTTTCAGGCATCCCGGCCATATAATTGGGTGTCACTGGGGCACCTGTGGCCGGCTCTCGGGCTCAGCCAACGATCTGCTCCCGATTCATTCAGAGGAGGAATCAAGGACTGGCCGTTGGAGAGGAATGGCAGTGGCAATGCCACCTCTTGAAACACACGCTGGAAGGGACCCTAGGGGTCATCTAGTCCAAACCCCTGCAGAACAATGGAACTTCAACTTCCCCCCTCCTCCAGTGACCTCTGCTCTATGCCAAGAGGGAGGAGGAGAGAACTCCAGGATTCCTGGTCAACCTGGCCTGGAGGAAAATTCCTTCCTGACCCCATAGTGGCAATCAATTTTACTGGGGTGCTGTGTGGTTTCCGGGCTGTATGGCCGTGTTCTACTGTGTTTCCCCAAAAATAAGACAGTGTCTTATATTAATTTTTGCTCCCAAAGATGTGCTATGTCTTATTTTCAGGGGATGTCTTATTTTTCTGTGTTCTGTTCGTCGGGCATGCTTCCAAACAAAAACTTTGCTACGCCTTACTTTTGGGGGATGCCTTATATTTCGCACTTCAGCAAAACCTCTACTACATCTTATTTTCAGGGGATGTCTTATATTCAGGGAAACAGGGTAGCAGCATTCTCTCCTGACGTTTCGCCTGCATCTGTGGCTGGCATCTTCAGAGGATCTTCTTGTTGCCAGGATGCAGGTAAAACGGCTGTGAGAATGCTGCTAGAACACGGCCATACAGCCCGGAAACCACACAGCACCCCAGCGATTCCGGCCGTGAAAGCCTTCGACAACACAAATCAATTTTACGGTCGCCATGTAAGAAAGAGCTATAGAATACCAAAATACACTATGCCTATTGGCCAACCACACATACAGAAATCACGCATAGGGGGGGAAAGTACAAGTGCTCTATTCATATATGAAGGTGCAACAGAAACATGTATACAAACTACAAAGACATGAAAACCCCATATTGTGAATGGGGTTTTGGGTGGGAATATGGTTACGCATTGAGATATTCATGGACTCTGATGCTGATTTGGAACACTGTCATGGACTAGATCTTATATTGTATTTGTTTTATGTCTCATTGTACAGCGCCCAGAGCCCTTCGGGGGTTGGGCGGTCTATCAAGCCTAATAAATAATAATAATAATAATAATAATAATAATAATAATAATAATAATAATAATAATAATTGAAGTTGAACGATTGTGGCAGAAAAGAACAACAGTAATCCCACTAGTAGTCGGTGCTCTAGGAGGAATCCCAAGAAATCTTGAAAAACATCTGGAAAGCCTAAACTTGGACAGAACATCAGTCCACCTGCTGCAGAAAACAGCCCTTCTAGGAACTGCACACATTCTACGCAAATACCTCTAATATCCTAGGTCCTTGGGAAGGACTCGATATTCAGAGATGAATTCCAGACACTTGTGCTGTGTTGTTATGTGTATAATAATAATAATAATAAACTCTCATGGCTGTGATGCACACTTAAATTCCTAAGAAAGGAGTGTGCGTTGTGGTAATAGGATGCCTGTTAATAGCTGTTTGTGTACAGTCTTTGTTGTTTGTATACATGTTTCTGTTGCACCTTCATACAGGTACAGAGCACTTGGATTTCTGCTGCTGTGTGTGGTTTTTGTCTGTAACAAGCGTGGTTGGCCAATGGGCAGAGTGTATTCTGGTATTCCATACTTTATCACATTGCTGATATACTATATTATAGGACGTAAGAAAGAGCTGCGCAAGCCGGCCCCTGGCCTCATCCCTGCCTGCCGTCCTTCTCATGATTCTATCTGCCTAAATTCACAGAAAGCTTTCCTGGCCGGAATCCACTGGCTGTTGGCGTAGGAGGTTAAGAGCTCGTGTATCTAATCTGGAGGGACCGGGTTTGATTCCCGGCTCTGCCGCCTGAGCTGTGGAGGCTTATCTGGGGAATTCAGATTAGCCTGTACACTCCCACACACGCCAGCTGGGTGACCTTGGGCTAGTCACAGCTTCTCGGAGCTCTCTCAGCCCCACCCACTTCACAGGGTGTTTGTTGTGAGGGGGGAAGGGCAAGGAGATTGTCAGCCCCTTTGAGTCTCCTGCAGGAGAGAAAGGGGGGATATAAATCCAAACTCTTCTTCTTTTCTGGACTGTGTGGCCACAATCTGGCATTTTCAAAGGCATGTCACAGTAAAGGAGAAAACAGATCTTTCCGTGACATCCTTCTGAAGATCCCAGCCATAGATCCAGGCGAAATGTTAGCAGCTAAAACTACCAGCAAACACACAGCAGTCACAGAGTCAGCTTCGCTGTAGACCTCCATCAAGCCGCTGCTTAAAGGCTTCCAAGGAGAGCCCACGACCTTCCAAGAGCCGGGCTTTCCTGAAATCCCACTTCCAGCTGTAGCGCCAGGCCTCCGTGACCCATATCCTCCCAGCAGACACACAGGCTGCTGTGGAGGTCGGGGCCCGATCCCTAGCACCAAGCCACCGGCAGCAGGAAGAAGTTCACATACCTGAGACAGGTGACTCAAAGCAGAGAGGAATTGTGTGCGTGTGTCGTAGGGCAAGTTGGAGGGGCAGTCAGCTAAATTACAATCTGGCTTGTGGCTTGAAAGAACAGGGCTCCAGCCACAGGGGGGTGGCTCTTTTGCTGGTCAGCGTCACCCATCTGGATCCTGCTTGAAGTCCAGTTTCCGGCCTCACCATCACCCGTTCACAGGATTTACCGATACGATCAAGTTGCTCGCAGTACGTGCTACTTCTCGGCGTGTATTGCTGGCAGCTTGCATTAAAGACCTCGAAGGGAAAGGGTCTCTTCGGAGCATTCCACGCATGCAGACTGCTGCATCAGTGTTGTGTCGTGGTTAAGAGCGCTGGACGCTAGTCTGGAGAACTGTGTTTCCCTAGTCCTCCACATGAAGCCTGCTGGGTGACCCTGAGCCAGTCAGTTCTCGCAGAACTCGCTTAGCTCCACCTGCTTCACAAGGTGTCTGCTGTGGGGAGGAGGAGGGAAGGTGCTTGTAAGCAGCTTTGAGTCTCCTTGAGTCACGAGCAGCAGTGGCGTTAAGAGAGCTCGTGTATCTAATCTGGAGGAAGGTATTCTGGTATTCCATACTTTATCACATTGCTGATATACTATATTATAGGACGTAAGAAAGAGCTGCGCAAGCCGGCCCCTGGCCTCATCCCTGCCTGCCGTCCTTCTCATGATTCTATCTGCCTAAATTCACAGAAAGCTTTCCTGGCCGGAATCCACTGGCTGTTGGCGTAGGAGGTTAAGAGCTCGTGTATCTAATCTGGAGGGACCGGGTTTGATTCCCCGCTCTGCCGCCTGAGCTGTGGAGGCTTATCTGGGGGATTCAGATTAGCCTGTGCACTCCCACACACGCCAGCTGGGTGACCTTGGGCTAGTCACAGCTTCTCGGAGCTCTCTCAGCCCCACCCACCTCACAGGGTGTTTGTTGTGAGGGGGGAAGGGAAAGGAGATTGTAAGCCCCTTTGAGTCTCCTGCAGGAGAGAAAGGGGGGATATAAATCCAAACTCTTCTTCTTCTTCCTTAAAGGTAGGGGAAAGAGGGGTATACATCCAAACTCCTCCTCTTCATCATCATCAATTATGTCTCCCTGTACCCCCTCTCCAACTCTCAGTAGCAGCAGCCGCCTCCCGCTTTCAGTTGTGCACCGAAGGTGGTTTATAGGATAGAAACAAAAGCACACAGTTGGGTGCTGCAGCCGGTCACTCGCTGCTGACCTCGGGTCACCTCCAGGATGAGTTACAGCAAAAACGAGTCCGACAGGAACCAGTGACCTGGCTCTGAGTCAGGTTTGGAAGCACCTGTGTTAAAAATAATATCGCAGCGAGGCACGGTGTTTTATTCCCTTCTCTCCCGTGCAAATGTTCTGGGGGGGAGAGGCTGATCCTTGGACTTTTCATCCTTAGAACTGCCCCCCTTCCCTGGAAAATTCCAGCCCAAGGCTCCCTGGGAAATACAGAGTTCCAGAATTTATGGATCAGGAACCTTGAACTAGGAACCTTGAAAAATCTCACACGCCAATGCTCGATCCTTATCCAATACCCAGAATAGATACGCTCATCAAGGAACTGGCAAGTGCGAGGTTTATCTCCACACTTGATTGCAGCAAAGGATGCTTTCAAGTGCCTTTAACTCCTGAAGCCATAGAGAAAAGTGCATTTGTTTGTTTTGCTGGTCACTTTGAATTTGTGAAAATGCCGTTTGGACTTCAGGGTGCCAGTCAATCATTTCAACATTTGATGGATAGAGTCCTAGAAGGCTTACCGTATGCGAGAGCCTATCAGGATGATGTGGCCATTACATCTTCCACTTGGGAAGAACATGTTGAGCACCTTAGAATGGTACTGACACGCTTGAAAGAAGCAGGCCTTACACTTAGACCGGACAAGTGCCACCTCGATTGCAATGAGGCTGTGTACTGAGGTCACTGAATAGGAAGGGGTCAGCTGAAACCTTTAGAAGCCAAGGTTGCCAGCATTAAACAGTGGCCTCAATCTACCACCAAGAAAGATGTCGTGACTTTCCTAGAAATGGCAAAATTTTACCGCAGATTCATACCGCATTTCAGTCAAATAGCAATCCCATTGACTGACTGATGCAAAAAGAGTGCTTCTGTCAATGTGTTGTGGTCGCCACAATGTCAAAATGCGTTTGATCAGTTAAAGAAATGTCTGATTGACACACCTATATTAACAGCACCTGATTTCAGCAAACCTTTCATAGTTCAAACTGATGCCTCAGAAAGAGGGATTGCGGGTGTTCTGATGCAAAGGTCAGATGACCAAGAATTACACCCCGCAGTGTACTTGAGTAGAAAACTTCTTCCTCGTGAATGCAATTATAGCACGGTGGAGAAAGAATGCTTAACACTAGTATGGTGTCT
Organism: Sphaerodactylus townsendi; assembly: GCF_021028975.2. Lineage (NCBI taxonomy): Eukaryota > Metazoa > Chordata > Lepidosauria > Squamata > Sphaerodactylidae > Sphaerodactylus > Sphaerodactylus townsendi. The sequence goes on along the minus strand of NC_059431.1, from coordinate 647,410 downwards.
CAACAAGCTCGAGCCTTATTTGATGGGCACAAAGTCATAAGCCACAGGGTATCTGGCGTGAGGTCAAAATCCCCGTTTGGCATTGTCCTCCCCACCCGTTGCCACTGCCTGAAGAGACGTGCAGTGCAGAGAAGGGCAACGAGGATGATTGAGGGACTGGAGCACCTTCCCTATGAGGAGAGGCTGCAGCGTTTGGGACTCTTTAGTTTGGAGAGGAGACGGCTGAGGGGGGATAGGATTGAAGTCTATAAAATTATGCATGGGGTAGAAAATGTTGACAGAAATTTTTCTCTCTTTCTCACAATGCTAGAACCAGGGGGCATCTATTGAAAATGCTGGGGGGAAGAATTAGGACTAATCAAAGGAAACACTTCTTCACGCAACGTGTGATTGGTGTTTGGAAGATGCTGCCACGGGAGGTGGTGATGGCCACTCACCTGGATAGCTTTAAAAGGGGCTTGGACAGATTGATGGAGGAGAAGTCGATCTCTGGCTACCAATCTTGATCCTCCTTGATCTGAGATTGCAAAGGCCTTAGCAGACCAGGTGCTCGGGAGCAATAGCCGCAGAACGCCATTGCTTTCACATCCTGCACTTGAGCTCCCAAAGGCACCTGGTGGGCCACTGCGAGTAGCAGAGAGCTGGACTAGATGGACTCTGGTCTGATCCAGCTGGCTTGTTCTTATGTTCTTATGTTCTTACTGGGGAACAGGGACGAGGGGTCCAGAAAAACCTTGGAGATCTCATCGGCTTTTACCTTTTCAGACCGGGATTTTATCTAGAACAGAAGCTCAGGACCCCGAGAGCGGCATTTCAAGGTTTTATTAGTATCCCTTTCTGCAGAAACCAAAATACTTAGCAAATCACTTCAGAGATTCACCTACTGCTTAATTTGTTTTTATGTGTTTAGATCTTTTAACCATGTACAACATAATATACTTCTTCTTTTTTTTTAAAACTATCAAAATCAAACCAAAAAGTAGGATTCCTATTCCTAGATGTTAACAGATTAATGTAACTGTAGCAGAGTGTGTGGGGGGGGAAGGAGATGGAACAAATGCAGTGAATATTAAAAAGAAAGTGCTCGAAAAGATAAACGACTTCCCATCTCTCACGCTGTGTTAATTCTAAACTGCCGGCCGATTTTTTCCAGGAGTGCTTCTGCATAAATTTAAAGAGGGCGGCCAAGAGGGTCTTCCCCCCCACCCCCACCTACCCACCCCCAGTTCAGAAATCAGCCACTCGGCTAAGCAGCCCAAGAGGCTCACAGTTTACTCGCACTGAGAATTCGGCCTCACCTGTCAAGGACCGGCAAAGAGCAGATAGGCAGAGCCAGGATACCAAAGGAAAAGGTACGGCGTCTCTCTATGCACGGAGGCAGTTTCAGGCCCAGTGTTTCACTAACTTTCAAACCAAAGATTCCCCCACCCCCACCCCCCCACCCCGGGCTCCCCCAGGACAAAACTGAGGATCCCATTGCACTCAAGGTAGGCTTCCGTTGCTCCTGACCGCGAGTCCACGTTTCGGTACAAGCGGACAAAGTACGAAATCAGCTTCAAGCAGCTCAAAGAGCGGTTTGTTTCAGAACCGAGCAGATACTTCTCTGGCCGAGTCTAGTGCAAGAGTTGCGGGGGGGGGGGAGGGGGGTGGCAGTGGAGGGGGGGTAAATAACTAGCCTGGCCTTACTATGTACAACCCCGATCAAGGTTCTCTGTGGCCTAGCCAAAATAAAAGTGGGGGCGCGAGGGGGGATACTCAGGAAAGGACACTTAAACTTTAATTGAAGGGTTGGGCTCTCCCCACTGGGAACGGCCTACTGGAGGGCTGGGGGCCAACAAATTAGCTCTCCTCGGAAAGGCAGGGTTGTTGCGGCTGTCTCCTTTCCACGCCCACAGAGAGAGCCGTGTGACGGTGGCAAGGGGCGGGCCGGCAGGGCCGGCCGCGGGCTCCTCTGCCCTCTCTTCAGCTGGCTCCTGCCCGGGTCATTAGATCTTCCAGCGCGCCGTCCTGGTCGTTTTTGTGTAATAATAAAACTTCTTTAATGTCCTTCAGTTCAAAGCCCATTTCTTTAAATTTACTCATTAGCTGGAGGAGCGCCGTGGCCTGAGAAAAGGAAACGGGGGCGGGGAGGGAGAGAGGTAGGTAACGTTAACAGGTTTCTGGAAAGAGACACACACCCCACACACACCTGGAAGAAAGCTGGCTTAGAGCCGACTAGGATTCAGGTTTCTTCTTTTAAAGAGCGGCCAGTGAGCAGGACATAGCGCCAGTCAACAGCTTCCAAAGCGAGTGGAAGACCTCCTCCTTAAGGGGGGATATGATGGAGGGGGGATAGGATTGAAGTCTATAAAATTATGCCTGGGGTAGAAAATGTGGACAGAGAGAAATTTTTCTCTCTTTCTCACAATACTAGAACCAGGGGGCATCCATTGAAAATGCTGGGGGGAAGAATTAGGACTAATAAAAGGAAACACTTCTTCACGCAACGTGTGATTGGTGTTTGGAATATGCTGCCGCAGGAGGGGGTGATGGCCACTAACCTGGGTAGCTTTAAAAGGGGTTTGGATAGATTTATGGAGAGGTCGATCTGTGGCTACCAATCTTGATCCTCTTTGATCTGAGATTGCAAATGCCTTAACAGACCAGGTGCTCGGAAGCAGCAGCAGCAGCAGGCCCTTGCTTTCACCTCCTGCAGGTGAGCTCCCCAAGGCACCTGGTGGGCCACTGTGAGTAGCAGAGAGCTGGACTAGATGGACTCTGGTCTGATCCAGCAGGCTAGTTCTTATGTTCTCCCTCGGACTGTGGCCCCCAGCCTTTTTGAGCCTGAGGGCACGTTTGGAATTCAGACACAACGAAAAAAATGTGCTCCAAAAGGGCGGCTGCGGGAAGCAGAGCCGGCTGCAAAAGGATGGCCACACTTCAATAAGAGTGCAGACCCTTGTGCTGCGCTAGCAGCTGCTGCCAACGCTGATCAAACCTCTAGCAGTCAATCAGAAGACACTAGGCCCCACCCATTCCCTAAAAAGACTTGGCACAATAAGTGTGAGTGTGAACAAAGGGGGGGGGGGGTTGAAAACATTTTACAAGTGTTTTAGGAGACTTGTGCGGAAAGGGCCAAGGACTCCTCATCAGGTCACCATCCAAAGAGTTACCCCTTACTGTTTCTCAGACTAGGAGCACAGGTTGCTGAAGGCAATCATAGAGTTGGAAGAGACCCCAAGGGCCATCAAGTCCAACCTCCTGCAATGCAGTAGCAGTGGAGAAGAGGAGTGGGACAGAAAGCACTAGTTGAGCTCTGGTTTTCTTTTTGGAGGGCTTTTCTCAAAGCCAAATCTTTGTTTCTGAGGGCTTGTGTGTTTCTTCTTTGAGGGCTTGGGAAGGCTTTTGTTGTTTTTCTTTTTTGGGGGGGGGGGGGTCTTGGTTTTCTTGTTCTGACCATGTGCTTGCCTCAGGCTTCTGAGAGGTGGGGCTTACTATTTACCAGTAAGTGTACGAAGACCAAAGATCAAGGCTGTTGCTTCCAGTATCCAAAATGCCAGGGCCGGGATGTGCTCACCACCACACTGAAAGCAGCACAAGGCGATAGAGCAAGGCCGGCAGGACGCACTAGGCTGATTCACAAGGCGATTCTACAGCCCCGCAGAGGGTGCAACACGCGGCAGCAGGCGGATGCTTACCTCCTCCTCTGCCGAACACTGGTGCATTTCCAAAGCAGCTTCTACGAGGAGTGGATCGAAGCCCTTTTCACAGAGCTGCCCGTGGACAAACAGGTAGTCCAGAACCTGCCGGGAGAACAGGAGAAAGGAAATGAGGCGCCTTCTCTGCCAGCATCATCAGGTTCAGGACAACGCTGAGCACCGAGCTTTTCTAAGCCCTCCAAAGGAAGAGTCGCAGGACTGGATCTTGGCAACAGATCCTGCCTTGGGGACAACTTCATTTGCCCCAACCCACGTTTATTGGGTGCCCCACCCAAGGAAGAAGAAGCAGCGTTTGGATTTATATCCCCCCTTTCTCTCCTGTAGGAGACTCAAAGGGGCTGACAATCTCCTTGCCCTTCCCCCCTCACAACAAACACCCTGTGAGGTAGGTGGGGCTGAGAGAGCTCCGAGAAGCTGTGACTAGCCCAAGGTCACCCAGCTGGCGTGTGTGGGAGTGCACAGGCTAATCTGAATTCCCCAGATAAGCCTCCACAGCTCAGGCGGCAGAGCTGGGAATCAAACCCGGTTCCTCCAGATTAGATACACGAGCTCTTAACCTCCTACGCCACTGCTGCTCCTTAGCAAATGGAGGGGGGGAATCCGTATGTGGGAGCGACGGGGCAGCCGCGCTGGTAGATTCACCCTCTCCGGGACACTTATCCTGGCGGAGGAGCGAAACTGCCGTATGTGGTGGGACGTGGAGCAGGATGCTGAGGCAGCGTTCTTGTGCCTCCACTGCTGGTGTAGTGGGAGGTGTGGGGGGGCTGGGGCCGGAGGACAAGCGGATGGTCGTTGGCTCCCTCCAGGCCTTTGCCGGCATCTGGCCAGTGAGCCACAATCCAGACTGGCTGGCTAAGTCCACCGCTCATTGAGGTTTCTTCACAGCAGGGAGGCTGTTGCACTTTGCGAGCCTCCCCACCCCGCTGGGAAACCTCTTTGGGAGTGGCGGCCGGGCGCAGCCGTGGCCCTGTGGCTGGACGCCCAGCTTGGGAAGGGGGCTGCCCACTGTGCACCTGACCTTCTCCAGCTTCTAAGCCCTAGTCCTAAAAGCTGCCTTTTCAGGATCTCATTTTGCACTGACTTTCTAAACTCCCAACCAACATTTCCAAAACTCGGGCGCTAATTGAAGTCAGTGACTGGCCACGAAGAGCACCAGGCGCTCTCAAACATGCCAGCCCTGATATGGCCACACCCCCAAGTTCTGACACTGTTTTCTTGCCAGCAGCTCCTTCAGTGGTCCTTCCACAGAACTGGTGTGAGTTCCCAGCCCCAGTACTATAAAGCAGCACACCGGGCAGAGGGATTACTCCTGCCGATAGCAAGGCCTAAAAGTCAGCCAAGGAGCCTCCCCCAGTGGCGAGTCTAACAGCAGTTCTTAGAGCTCATCAGAAGAGCCCTGCTGGACCAGACCAGCCTTCCATCTAGTCCAGCATCATAAGAACATAAGAACAAGCCAGCTGGATCAGACCAGAGTCCATCTAGTCCAGCTCTCTGCTACTCGCAGTGGCCCACCAGGTGCCTTTGGGAGCTCACATGCAGGATGTGAAAGCAATGTTGGGGGGCGGGGGGGGTGGGGGGGGGGGGGGGTGGGGGGGGGGGTGTTTGGGGGGGGGGGGGGCTTGGGGGGGGGGGGGGTGGGGGGGGGGGGGGGTGGGGGGGGGGGGGGGTGGGGGGGGGGGGGCTTGTGGGGGGGGGGCGGTGGGGGGGGGGGGGGGTGGGGGGGGGGGGGGGTGGGCGACGGTGGGGGGGTGGGGGGGGGGGCGGGGGGGGGCGCGGGGGGGGGGGGGGGGGGGGGGGGGGGTTGGGGGGGGGGGGGGGGGGGGGGGGGGGGGGGGGGGGGGGGGGGGGGTGGGGGGGGGGGGGGGTGGGGGGGGGGGGGGGTGGGGGGGGGGGGGGGTGGGGGGGGGGGGGGGTGGGGGGGGGGGGGGGTGGGGGGGGGGGGGGGTGGGGGGGGGGGGGGGTGGGGGGGGGGGGGGGTGGGGGGGGGGGGGGGTGGGGGGGGGGGGGGGTGGGGGGGGGGGGGGGTGGGGGGGGGGGGGGGTGGGGGGGGGGGGGGGTGGGGGGGGGGGGGGGTGGGGGGGGGGGGGGGTGGGGGGGGGGGGGGGTGGGGGGGGGGGGGGGTGGGGGGGGGGGGGGGTGGGGGGGGGGGGGGGTGGGGGGGGGGGGGGGTGGGGGGGGGGGGGGGTGGGGGGGGGGGGGGGTGGGGGGGGGGGGGGGTGGGGGGGGGGGGGGGTGGGGGGGGGGGGGGGTGGGGGGGGGGGGGGGTGGGGGGGGGGGGGGGTGGGGGGGGGGGGGGGTGGGGGGGGGGGGGGGTGGGGGGGGGGGGGGGTGGGGGGGGGGGGGGGTGGGGGGGGGGGGGGGTGGGGGGGGGGGGGGGTGGGGGGGGGGGGGGGTGGGGGGGGGGGGGGGTGGGGGGGGGGGGGGGTGGGGGGGGGGGGGGGTGGGGGGGGGGGGGGGTGGGGGGGGGGGGGGGTGGGGGGGGGGGGGGGTGGGGGGGGGGGGGGGTGGGGGGGGGGGGGGGTGGGGGGGGGGGGGGGTGGGGGGGGGGGGGGGTGGGGGGGGGGGGGGGTGGGGGGGGGGGGGGGTGGGGGGGGGGGGGGGTGGGGGGGGGGGGGGGTGGGGGGGGGGGGGGGTGGGGGGGGGGGGGGGTGGGGGGGGGGGGGGGTGGGGGGGGGGGGGGGTGGGGGGGGGGGGGGGTGGGGGGGGGGGGGGGTGGGGGGGGGGGGGGGTGGGGGGGGGGGGGGGTGGGGGGGGGGGGGGGTGGGGGGGGGGGGGGGTGGGGGGGGGGGGGGGTGGGGGGGGGGGGGGGTGGGGGGGGGGGGGGGTGGGGGGGGGGGGGGGTGGGGGGGGGGGGGGGTGGGGGGGGGGGGGGGTGGGGGGGGGGGGGGGTGGGGGGGGGGGGGGGTGGGGGGGGGGGGGGGTGGGGGGGGGGGGGGGTGGGGGGGGGGGGGGGTGGGGGGGGGGGGGGGTGGGGGGGGGGGGGGGTGGGGGGGGGGGGGGGTGGGGGGGGGGGGGGGTGGGGGGGGGGGGGGGTGGGGGGGGGGGGGGGTGGGGGGGGGGGGGGGTGGGGGGGGGGGGGGGTGGGGGGGGGGGGGGGTGGGGGGGGGGGGGGGTGGGGGGGGGGGGGGGTGGGGGGGGGGGGGGGTGGGGGGGGGGGGGGGTGGGGGGGGGGGGGGGTGGGGGGGGGGGGGGGTGGGGGGGGGGGGGGGTGGGGGGGGGGGGGGGTGGGGGGGGGGGGGGGTGGGGGGGGGGGGGGGTGGGGGGGGGGGGGGGTGGGGGGGGGGGGGGGTGGGGGGGGGGGGGGGTGGGGGGGGGGGGGGGTGGGGGGGGGGGGGGGTGGGGGGGGGGGGGGGTGGGGGGGGGGGGGGGTGGGGGGGGGGGGGGGTGGGGGGGGGGGGGGGTGGGGGGGGGGGGGGGTGGGGGGGGGGGGGGGTGGGGGGGGGGGGGGGTGGGGGGGGGGGGGGGTGGGGGGGGGGGGGGGTGGGGGGGGGGGGGGGTGGGGGGGGGGGGGGGTGGGGGGGGGGGGGGGTGGGGGGGGGGGGGGGTGGGGGGGGGGGGGGGTGGGGGGGGGGGGGGGTGGGGGGGGGGGGGGGTGGGGGGGGGGGGGGGTGGGGGGGGGGGGGGGTGGGGGGGGGGGGGGGTGGGGGGGGGGGGGGGTGGGGGGGGGGGGGGGTGGGGGGGGGGGGGGGTGGGGGGGGGGGGGGGTGGGGGGGGGGGGGGGTGGGGGGGGGGGGGGGTGGGGGGGGGGGGGGGTGGGGGGGGGGGGGGGTGGGGGGGGGGGGGGGTGGGGGGGGGGGGGGGTGGGGGGGGGGGGGGGTGGGGGGGGGGGGGGGTGGGGGGGGGGGGGGGTGGGGGGGGGGGGGGGTGGGGGGGGGGGGGGGTGGGGGGGGGGGGGGGTGGGGGGGGGGGGGGGTGGGGGGGGGGGGGGGTGGGGGGGGGGGGGGGTGGGGGGGGGGGGGGGTGGGGGGGGGGGGGGGTGGGGGGGGGGGGGGGTGGGGGGGGGGGGGGGTGGGGGGGGGGGGGGGTGGGGGGGGGGGGGGGTGGGGGGGGGGGGGGGTGGGGGGGGGGGGGGGTGGGGGGGGGGGGGGGTGGGGGGGGGGGGGGGTGGGGGGGGGGGGGGGTGGGGGGGGGGGGGGGTGGGGGGGGGGGGGGGTGGGGGGGGGGGGGGGTGGGGGGGGGGGGGGGTGGGGGGGGGGGGGGGTGGGGGGGGGGGGGGGTGGGGGGGGGGGGGGGTGGGGGGGGGGGGGGGTGGGGGGGGGGGGGGGTGGGGGGGGGGGGGGGTGGGGGGGGGGGGGGGTGGGGGGGGGGGGGGGTGGGGGGGGGGGGGGGTGGGGGGGGGGGGGGGTGGGGGGGGGGGGGGGTGGGGGGGGGGGGGGGTGGGGGGGGGGGGGGGTGGGGGGGGGGGGGGGTGGGGGGGGGGGGGGGTGGGGGGGGGGGGGGGTGGGGGGGGGGGGGGGTGGGGGGGGGGGGGGGTGGGGGGGGGGGGGGGTGGGGGGGGGGGGGGGTGGGGGGGGGGGGGGGTGGGGGGGGGGGGGGGTGGGGGGGGGGGGGGGTGGGGGGGGGGGGGGGTGGGGGGGGGGGGGGGTGGGGGGGGGGGGGGGTGGGGGGGGGGGGGGGTGGGGGGGGGGGGGGGTGGGGGGGGGGGGGGGTGGGGGGGGGGGGGGGTGGGGGGGGGGGGGGGTGGGGGGGGGGGGGGGTGGGGGGGGGGGGGGGTGGGGGGGGGGGGGGGTGGGGGGGGGGGGGGGTGGGGGGGGGGGGGGGTGGGGGGGGGGGGGGGTGGGGGGGGGGGGGGGTGGGGGGGGGGGGGGGTGGGGGGGGGGGGGGGTGGGGGGGGGGGGGGGTGGGGGGGGGGGGGGGTGGGGGGGGGGGGGGGTGGGGGGGGGGGGGGGTGGGGGGGGGGGGGGGTGGGGGGGGGGGGGGGTGGGGGGGGGGGGGGGTGGGGGGGGGGGGGGGTGGGGGGGGGGGGGGGTGGGGGGGGGGGGGGGTGGGGGGGGGGGGGGGTGGGGGGGGGGGGGGGTGGGGGGGGGGGGGGGTGGGGGGGGGGGGGGGTGGGGGGGGGGGGGGGTGGGGGGGGGGGGGGGTGGGGGGGGGGGGGGGTGGGGGGGGGGGGGGGTGGGGGGGGGGGGGGGTGGGGGGGGGGGGGGGTGGGGGGGGGGGGGGGTGGGGGGGGGGGGGGGTGGGGGGGGGGGGGGGTGGGGGGGGGGGGGGGTGGGGGGGGGGGGGGGTGGGGGGGGGGGGGGGTGGGGGGGGGGGGGGGTGGGGGGGGGGGGGGGTGGGGGGGGGGGGGGGTGGGGGGGGGGGGGGGTGGGGGGGGGGGGGGGTGGGGGGGGGGGGGGGTGGGGGGGGGGGGGGGTGGGGGGGGGGGGGGGTGGGGGGGGGGGGGGGTGGGGGGGGGGGGGGGTGGGGGGGGGGGGGGGTGGGGGGGGGGGGGGGTGGGGGGGGGGGGGGGTGGGGGGGGGGGGGGGTGGGGGGGGGGGGGGGTGGGGGGGGGGGGGGGTGGGGGGGGGGGGGGGTGGGGGGGGGGGGGGGTGGGGGGGGGGGGGGGTGGGGGGGGGGGGGGGTGGGGGGGGGGGGGGGTGGGGGGGGGGGGGGGTGGGGGGGGGGGGGGGTGGGGGGGGGGGGGGGTGGGGGGGGGGGGGGGTGGGGGGGGGGGGGGGTGGGGGGGGGGGGGGGTGGGGGGGGGGGGGGGTGGGGGGGGGGGGGGGTGGGGGGGGGGGGGGGTGGGGGGGGGGGGGGGTGGGGGGGGGGGGGGGTGGGGGGGGGGGGGGGTGGGGGGGGGGGGGGGTGGGGGGGGGGGGGGGTGGGGGGGGGGGGGGGTGGGGGGGGGGGGGGGTGGGGGGGGGGGGGGGTGGGGGGGGGGGGGGGTGGGGGGGGGGGGGGGTGGGGGGGGGGGGGGGTGGGGGGGGGGGGGGGTGGGGGGGGGGGGGGGTGGGGGGGGGGGGGGGTGGGGGGGGGGGGGGGTGGGGGGGGGGGGGGGTGGGGGGGGGGGGGGGTGGGGGGGGGGGGGGGTGGGGGGGGGGGGGGGTGGGGGGGGGGGGGGGTGGGGGGGGGGGGGGGTGGGGGGGGGGGGGGGTGGGGGGGGGGGGGGGTGGGGGGGGGGGGGGGTGGGGGGGGGGGGGGGTGGGGGGGGGGGGGGGTGGGGGGGGGGGGGGGTGGGGGGGGGGGGGGGTGGGGGGGGGGGGGGGTGGGGGGGGGGGGGGGTGGGGGGGGGGGGGGGTGGGGGGGGGGGGGGGTGGGGGGGGGGGGGGGTGGGGGGGGGGGGGGGTGGGGGGGGGGGGGGGTGGGGGGGGGGGGGGGTGGGGGGGGGGGGGGGTGGGGGGGGGGGGGGGTGGGGGGGGGGGGGGGTGGGGGGGGGGGGGGGTGGGGGGGGGGGGGGGTGGGGGGGGGGGGGGGTGGGGGGGGGGGGGGGTGGGGGGGGGGGGGGGTGGGGGGGGGGGGGGGTGGGGGGGGGGGGGGGTGGGGGGGGGGGGGGGTGGGGGGGGGGGGGGGTGGGGGGGGGGGGGGGTGGGGGGGGGGGGGGGTGGGGGGGGGGGGGGGTGGGGGGGGGGGGGGGTGGGGGGGGGGGGGGGTGGGGGGGGGGGGGGGTGGGGGGGGGGGGGGGTGGGGGGGGGGGGGGGTGGGGGGGGGGGGGGGTGGGGGGGGGGGGGGGTGGGGGGGGGGGGGGGTGGGGGGGGGGGGGGGTGGGGGGGGGGGGGGGTGGGGGGGGGGGGGGGTGGGGGGGGGGGGGGGTGGGGGGGGGGGGGGGTGGGGGGGGGGGGGGGTGGGGGGGGGGGGGGGTGGGGGGGGGGGGGGGTGGGGGGGGGGGGGGGTGGGGGGGGGGGGGGGTGGGGGGGGGGGGGGGTGGGGGGGGGGGGGGGTGGGGGGGGGGGGGGGTGGGGGGGGGGGGGGGTGGGGGGGGGGGGGGGTGGGGGGGGGGGGGGGTGGGGGGGGGGGGGGGTGGGGGGGGGGGGGGGTGGGGGGGGGGGGGGGTGGGGGGGGGGGGGGGTGGGGGGGGGGGGGGGTGGGGGGGGGGGGGGGTGGGGGGGGGGGGGGGTGGGGGGGGGGGGGGGTGGGGGGGGGGGGGGGTGGGGGGGGGGGGGGGTGGGGGGGGGGGGGGGTGGGGGGGGGGGGGGGTGGGGGGGGGGGGGGGTGGGGGGGGGGGGGGGTGGGGGGGGGGGGGGGTGGGGGGGGGGGGGGGTGGGGGGGGGGGGGGGTGGGGGGGGGGGGGGGTGGGGGGGGGGGGGGGTGGGGGGGGGGGGGGGTGGGGGGGGGGGGGGGTGGGGGGGGGGGGGGGTGGGGGGGGGGGGGGGTGGGGGGGGGGGGGGGTGGGGGGGGGGGGGGGTGGGGGGGGGGGGGGGTGGGGGGGGGGGGGGGTGGGGGGGGGGGGGGGTGGGGGGGGGGGGGGGTGGGGGGGGGGGGGGGTGGGGGGGGGGGGGGGTGGGGGGGGGGGGGGGTGGGGGGGGGGGGGGGTGGGGGGGGGGGGGGGTGGGGGGGGGGGGGGGTGGGGGGGGGGGGGGGTGGGGGGGGGGGGGGGTGGGGGGGGGGGGGGGTGGGGGGGGGGGGGGGTGGGGGGGGGGGGGGGTGGGGGGGGGGGGGGGTGGGGGGGGGGGGGGGTGGGGGGGGGGGGGGGTGGGGGGGGGGGGGGGTGGGGGGGGGGGGGGGTGGGGGGGGGGGGGGGTGGGGGGGGGGGGGGGTGGGGGGGGGGGGGGGTGGGGGGGGGGGGGGGTGGGGGGGGGGGGGGGTGGGGGGGGGGGGGGGTGGGGGGGGGGGGGGGTGGGGGGGGGGGGGGGTGGGGGGGGGGGGGGGTGGGGGGGGGGGGGGGTGGGGGGGGGGGGGGGTGGGGGGGGGGGGGGGTGGGGGGGGGGGGGGGTGGGGGGGGGGGGGGGTGGGGGGGGGGGGGGGTGGGGGGGGGGGGGGGTGGGGGGGGGGGGGGGTGGGGGGGGGGGGGGGTGGGGGGGGGGGGGGGTGGGGGGGGGGGGGGGTGGGGGGGGGGGGGGGTGGGGGGGGGGGGGGGTGGGGGGGGGGGGGGGTGGGGGGGGGGGGGGGTGGGGGGGGGGGGGGGTGGGGGGGGGGGGGGGTGGGGGGGGGGGGGGGTGGGGGGGGGGGGGGGTGGGGGGGGGGGGGGGTGGGGGGGGGGGGGGGTGGGGGGGGGGGGGGGTGGGGGGGGGGGGGGGTGGGGGGGGGGGGGGGTGGGGGGGGGGGGGGGTGGGGGGGGGGGGGGGTGGGGGGGGGGGGGGGTGGGGGGGGGGGGGGGTGGGGGGGGGGGGGGGTGGGGGGGGGGGGGGGTGGGGGGGGGGGGGGGTGGGGGGGGGGGGGGGTGGGGGGGGGGGGGGGTGGGGGGGGGGGGGGGTGGGGGGGGGGGGGGGTGGGGGGGGGGGGGGGTGGGGGGGGGGGGGGGTGGGGGGGGGGGGGGGTGGGGGGGGGGGGGGGTGGGGGGGGGGGGGGGTGGGGGGGGGGGGGGGTGGGGGGGGGGGGGGGTGGGGGGGGGGGGGGGTGGGGGGGGGGGGGGGTGGGGGGGGGGGGGGGTGGGGGGGGGGGGGGGTGGGGGGGGGGGGGGGTGGGGGGGGGGGGGGGTGGGGGGGGGGGGGGGTGGGGGGGGGGGGGGGTGGGGGGGGGGGGGGGTGGGGGGGGGGGGGGGTGGGGGGGGGGGGGGGTGGGGGGGGGGGGGGGTGGGGGGGGGGGGGGGTGGGGGGGGGGGGGGGTGGGGGGGGGGGGGGGTGGGGGGGGGGGGGGGTGGGGGGGGGGGGGGGTGGGGGGGGGGGGGGGTGGGGGGGGGGGGGGGTGGGGGGGGGGGGGGGTGGGGGGGGGGGGGGGTGGGGGGGGGGGGGGGTGGGGGGGGGGGGGGGTGGGGGGGGGGGGGGGTGGGGGGGGGGGGGGGTGGGGGGGGGGGGGGGTGGGGGGGGGGGGGGGTGGGGGGGGGGGGGGGTGGGGGGGGGGGGGGGTGGGGGGGGGGGGGGGTGGGGGGGGGGGGGGGTGGGGGGGGGGGGGGGTGGGGGGGGGGGGGGGTGGGGGGGGGGGGGGGTGGGGGGGGGGGGGGGTGGGGGGGGGGGGGGGTGGGGGGGGGGGGGGGTGGGGGGGGGGGGGGGTGGGGGGGGGGGGGGGTGGGGGGGGGGGGGGGTGGGGGGGGGGGGGGGTGGGGGGGGGGGGGGGTGGGGGGGGGGGGGGGTGGGGGGGGGGGGGGGTGGGGGGGGGGGGGGGTGGGGGGGGGGGGGGGTGGGGGGGGGGGGGGGTGGGGGGGGGGGGGGGTGGGGGGGGGGGGGGGTGGGGGGGGGGGGGGGTGGGGGGGGGGGGGGGTGGGGGGGGGGGGGGGTGGGGGGGGGGGGGGGTGGGGGGGGGGGGGGGTGGGGGGGGGGGGGGGTGGGGGGGGGGGGGGGTGGGGGGGGGGGGGGGTGGGGGGGGGGGGGGGTGGGGGGGGGGGGGGGTGGGGGGGGGGGGGGGTGGGGGGGGGGGGGGGTGGGGGGGGGGGGGGGTGGGGGGGGGGGGGGGTGGGGGGGGGGGGGGGTGGGGGGGGGGGGGGGTGGGGGGGGGGGGGGGTGGGGGGGGGGGGGGGTGGGGGGGGGGGGGGGTGGGGGGGGGGGGGGGTGGGGGGGGGGGGGGGTGGGGGGGGGGGGGGGTGGGGGGGGGGGGGGGTGGGGGGGGGGGGGGGTGGGGGGGGGGGGGGGTGGGGGGGGGGGGGGGTGGGGGGGGGGGGGGGTGGGGGGGGGGGGGGGTGGGGGGGGGGGGGGGTGGGGGGGGGGGGGGGTGGGGGGGGGGGGGGGTGGGGGGGGGGGGGGGTGGGGGGGGGGGGGGGTGGGGGGGGGGGGGGGTGGGGGGGGGGGGGGGTGGGGGGGGGGGGGGGTGGGGGGGGGGGGGGGTGGGGGGGGGGGGGGGTGGGGGGGGGGGGGGGTGGGGGGGGGGGGGGGTGGGGGGGGGGGGGGGTGGGGGGGGGGGGGGGTGGGGGGGGGGGGGGGTGGGGGGGGGGGGGGGTGGGGGGGGGGGGGGGTGGGGGGGGGGGGGGGTGGGGGGGGGGGGGGGTGGGGGGGGGGGGGGGTGGGGGGGGGGGGGGGTGGGGGGGGGGGGGGGTGGGGGGGGGGGGGGGTGGGGGGGGGGGGGGGTGGGGGGGGGGGGGGGTGGGGGGGGGGGGGGGTGGGGGGGGGGGGGGGTGGGGGGGGGGGGGGGTGGGGGGGGGGGGGGGTGGGGGGGGGGGGGGGTGGGGGGGGGGGGGGGTGGGGGGGGGGGGGGGTGGGGGGGGGGGGGGGTGGGGGGGGGGGGGGGTGGGGGGGGGGGGGGGTGGGGGGGGGGGGGGGTGGGGGGGGGGGGGGGTGGGGGGGGGGGGGGGTGGGGGGGGGGGGGGGTGGGGGGGGGGGGGGGTGGGGGGGGGGGGGGGTGGGGGGGGGGGGGGGTGGGGGGGGGGGGGGGTGGGGGGGGGGGGGGGTGGGGGGGGGGGGGGGTGGGGGGGGGGGGGGGTGGGGGGGGGGGGGGGTGGGGGGGGGGGGGGGTGGGGGGGGGGGGGGGTGGGGGGGGGGGGGGGTGGGGGGGGGGGGGGGTGGGGGGGGGGGGGGGTGGGGGGGGGGGGGGGTGGGGGGGGGGGGGGGTGGGGGGGGGGGGGGGTGGGGGGGGGGGGGGGTGGGGGGGGGGGGGGGTGGGGGGGGGGGGGGGTGGGGGGGGGGGGGGGTGGGGGGGGGGGGGGGTGGGGGGGGGGGGGGGTGGGGGGGGGGGGGGGTGGGGGGGGGGGGGGGTGGGGGGGGGGGGGGGTGGGGGGGGGGGGGGGTGGGGGGGGGGGGGGGTGGGGGGGGGGGGGGGTGGGGGGGGGGGGGGGTGGGGGGGGGGGGGGGTGGGGGGGGGGGGGGGTGGGGGGGGGGGGGGGTGGGGGGGGGGGGGGGTGGGGGGGGGGGGGGGTGGGGGGGGGGGGGGGTGGGGGGGGGGGGGGGTGGGGGGGGGGGGGGGTGGGGGGGGGGGGGGGTGGGGGGGGGGGGGGGTGGGGGGGGGGGGGGGTGGGGGGGGGGGGGGGTGGGGGGGGGGGGGGGTGGGGGGGGGGGGGGGTGGGGGGGGGGGGGGGTGGGGGGGGGGGGGGGTGGGGGGGGGGGGGGGTGGGGGGGGGGGGGGGTGGGGGGGGGGGGGGGTGGGGGGGGGGGGGGGTGGGGGGGGGGGGGGGTGGGGGGGGGGGGGGGTGGGGGGGGGGGGGGGTGGGGGGGGGGGGGGGTGGGGGGGGGGGGGGGTGGGGGGGGGGGGGGGTGGGGGGGGGGGGGGGTGGGGGGGGGGGGGGGTGGGGGGGGGGGGGGGTGGGGGGGGGGGGGGGTGGGGGGGGGGGGGGGTGGGGGGGGGGGGGGGTGGGGGGGGGGGGGGGTGGGGGGGGGGGGGGGTGGGGGGGGGGGGGGGTGGGGGGGGGGGGGGGTGGGGGGGGGGGGGGGTGGGGGGGGGGGGGGGTGGGGGGGGGGGGGGGTGGGGGGGGGGGGGGGTGGGGGGGGGGGGGGGTGGGGGGGGGGGGGGGTGGGGGGGGGGGGGGGTGGGGGGGGGGGGGGGTGGGGGGGGGGGGGGGTGGGGGGGGGGGGGGGTGGGGGGGGGGGGGGGTGGGGGGGGGGGGGGGTGGGGGGGGGGGGGGGTGGGGGGGGGGGGGGGTGGGGGGGGGGGGGGGTGGGGGGGGGGGGGGGTGGGGGGGGGGGGGGGTGGGGGGGGGGGGGGGTGGGGGGGGGGGGGGGTGGGGGGGGGGGGGGGTGGGGGGGGGGGGGGGTGGGGGGGGGGGGGGGTGGGGGGGGGGGGGGGTGGGGGGGGGGGGGGGTGGGGGGGGGGGGGGGTGGGGGGGGGGGGGGGTGGGGGGGGGGGGGGGTGGGGGGGGGGGGGGGTGGGGGGGGGGGGGGGTGGGGGGGGGGGGGGGTGGGGGGGGGGGGGGGTGGGGGGGGGGGGGGGTGGGGGGGGGGGGGGGTGGGGGGGGGGGGGGGTGGGGGGGGGGGGGGGTGGGGGGGGGGGGGGGTGGGGGGGGGGGGGGGTGGGGGGGGGGGGGGGTGGGGGGGGGGGGGGGTGGGGGGGGGGGGGGGTGGGGGGGGGGGGGGGTGGGGGGGGGGGGGGGTGGGGGGGGGGGGGGGTGGGGGGGGGGGGGGGTGGGGGGGGGGGGGGGTGGGGGGGGGGGGGGGTGGGGGGGGGGGGGGGTGGGGGGGGGGGGGGGTGGGGGGGGGGGGGGGTGGGGGGGGGGGGGGGTGGGGGGGGGGGGGGGTGGGGGGGGGGGGGGGTGGGGGGGGGGGGGGGTGGGGGGGGGGGGGGGTGGGGGGGGGGGGGGGTGGGGGGGGGGGGGGGTGGGGGGGGGGGGGGGTGGGGGGGGGGGGGGGTGGGGGGGGGGGGGGGTGGGGGGGGGGGGGGGTGGGGGGGGGGGGGGGTGGGGGGGGGGGGGGGTGGGGGGGGGGGGGGGTGGGGGGGGGGGGGGGTGGGGGGGGGGGGGGGTGGGGGGGGGGGGGGGTGGGGGGGGGGGGGGGTGGGGGGGGGGGGGGGTGGGGGGGGGGGGGGGTGGGGGGGGGGGGGGGTGGGGGGGGGGGGGGGTGGGGGGGGGGGGGGGTGGGGGGGGGGGGGGGTGGGGGGGGGGGGGGGTGGGGGGGGGGGGGGGTGGGGGGGGGGGGGGGTGGGGGGGGGGGGGGGTGGGGGGGGGGGGGGGTGGGGGGGGGGGGGGGTGGGGGGGGGGGGGGGTGGGGGGGGGGGGGGGTGGGGGGGGGGGGGGGTGGGGGGGGGGGGGGGTGGGGGGGGGGGGGGGTGGGGGGGGGGGGGGGTGGGGGGGGGGGGGGGTGGGGGGGGGGGGGGGTGGGGGGGGGGGGGGGTGGGGGGGGGGGGGGGTGGGGGGGGGGGGGGGTGGGGGGGGGGGGGGGTGGGGGGGGGGGGGGGTGGGGGGGGGGGGGGGTGGGGGGGGGGGGGGGTGGGGGGGGGGGGGGGTGGGGGGGGGGGGGGGTGGGGGGGGGGGGGGGTGGGGGGGGGGGGGGGTGGGGGGGGGGGGGGGTGGGGGGGGGGGGGGGTGGGGGGGGGGGGGGGTGGGGGGGGGGGGGGGTGGGGGGGGGGGGGGGTGGGGGGGGGGGGGGGTGGGGGGGGGGGGGGGTGGGGGGGGGGGGGGGTGGGGGGGGGGGGGGGTGGGGGGGGGGGGGGGTGGGGGGGGGGGGGGGTGGGGGGGGGGGGGGGTGGGGGGGGGGGGGGGTGGGGGGGGGGGGGGGTGGGGGGGGGGGGGGGTGGGGGGGGGGGGGGGTGGGGGGGGGGGGGGGTGGGGGGGGGGGGGGGTGGGGGGGGGGGGGGGTGGGGGGGGGGGGGGGTGGGGGGGGGGGGGGGTGGGGGGGGGGGGGGGTGGGGGGGGGGGGGGGTGGGGGGGGGGGGGGGTGGGGGGGGGGGGGGGTGGGGGGGGGGGGGGGTGGGGGGGGGGGGGGGTGGGGGGGGGGGGGGGTGGGGGGGGGGGGGGGTGGGGGGGGGGGGGGGTGGGGGGGGGGGGGGGTGGGGGGGGGGGGGGGTGGGGGGGGGGGGGGGTGGGGGGGGGGGGGGGTGGGGGGGGGGGGGGGTGGGGGGGGGGGGGGGTGGGGGGGGGGGGGGGTGGGGGGGGGGGGGGGTGGGGGGGGGGGGGGGTGGGGGGGGGGGGGGGTGGGGGGGGGGGGGGGTGGGGGGGGGGGGGGGTGGGGGGGGGGGGGGGTGGGGGGGGGGGGGGGTGGGGGGGGGGGGGGGTGGGGGGGGGGGGGGGTGGGGGGGGGGGGGGGTGGGGGGGGGGGGGGGTGGGGGGGGGGGGGGGTGGGGGGGGGGGGGGGTGGGGGGGGGGGGGGGTGGGGGGGGGGGGGGGTGGGGGGGGGGGGGGGTGGGGGGGGGGGGGGGTGGGGGGGGGGGGGGGTGGGGGGGGGGGGGGGTGGGGGGGGGGGGGGGTGGGGGGGGGGGGGGGTGGGGGGGGGGGGGGGTGGGGGGGGGGGGGGGTGGGGGGGGGGGGGGGTGGGGGGGGGGGGGGGTGGGGGGGGGGGGGGGTGGGGGGGGGGGGGGGTGGGGGGGGGGGGGGGTGGGGGGGGGGGGGGGTGGGGGGGGGGGGGGGTGGGGGGGGGGGGGGGTGGGGGGGGGGGGGGGTGGGGGGGGGGGGGGGTGGGGGGGGGGGGGGGTGGGGGGGGGGGGGGGTGGGGGGGGGGGGGGGTGGGGGGGGGGGGGGGTGGGGGGGGGGGGGGGTGGGGGGGGGGGGGGGTGGGGGGGGGGGGGGGTGGGGGGGGGGGGGGGTGGGGGGGGGGGGGGGTGGGGGGGGGGGGGGGTGGGGGGGGGGGGGGGTGGGGGGGGGGGGGGGTGGGGGGGGGGGGGGGTGGGGGGGGGGGGGGGTGGGGGGGGGGGGGGGTGGGGGGGGGGGGGGGTGGGGGGGGGGGGGGGTGGGGGGGGGGGGGGGTGGGGGGGGGGGGGGGTGGGGGGGGGGGGGGGTGGGGGGGGGGGGGGGTGGGGGGGGGGGGGGGTGGGGGGGGGGGGGGGTGGGGGGGGGGGGGGGTGGGGGGGGGGGGGGGTGGGGGGGGGGGGGGGTGGGGGGGGGGGGGGGTGGGGGGGGGGGGGGGTGGGGGGGGGGGGGGGTGGGGGGGGGGGGGGGTGGGGGGGGGGGGGGGTGGGGGGGGGGGGGGGTGGGGGGGGGGGGGGGTGGGGGGGGGGGGGGGTGGGGGGGGGGGGGGGTGGGGGGGGGGGGGGGTGGGGGGGGGGGGGGGTGGGGGGGGGGGGGGGTGGGGGGGGGGGGGGGTGGGGGGGGGGGGGGGTGGGGGGGGGGGGGGGTGGGGGGGGGGGGGGGTGGGGGGGGGGGGGGGTGGGGGGGGGGGGGGGTGGGGGGGGGGGGGGGTGGGGGGGGGGGGGGGTGGGGGGGGGGGGGGGTGGGGGGGGGGGGGGGTGGGGGGGGGGGGGGGTGGGGGGGGGGGGGGGTGGGGGGGGGGGGGGGTGGGGGGGGGGGGGGGTGGGGGGGGGGGGGGGTGGGGGGGGGGGGGGGTGGGGGGGGGGGGGGGTGGGGGGGGGGGGGGGTGGGGGGGGGGGGGGGTGGGGGGGGGGGGGGGTGGGGGGGGGGGGGGGTGGGGGGGGGGGGGGGTGGGGGGGGGGGGGGGTGGGGGGGGGGGGGGGTGGGGGGGGGGGGGGGTGGGGGGGGGGGGGGGTGGGGGGGGGGGGGGGTGGGGGGGGGGGGGGGTGGGGGGGGGGGGGGGTGGGGGGGGGGGGGGGTGGGGGGGGGGGGGGGTGGGGGGGGGGGGGGGTGGGGGGGGGGGGGGGTGGGGGGGGGGGGGGGTGGGGGGGGGGGGGGGTGGGGGGGGGGGGGGGTGGGGGGGGGGGGGGGTGGGGGGGGGGGGGGGTGGGGGGGGGGGGGGGTGGGGGGGGGGGGGGGTGGGGGGGGGGGGGGGTGGGGGGGGGGGGGGGTGGGGGGGGGGGGGGGTGGGGGGGGGGGGGGGTGGGGGGGGGGGGGGGTGGGGGGGGGGGGGGGTGGGGGGGGGGGGGGGTGGGGGGGGGGGGGGGTGGGGGGGGGGGGGGGTGGGGGGGGGGGGGGGTGGGGGGGGGGGGGGGTGGGGGGGGGGGGGGGTGGGGGGGGGGGGGGGTGGGGGGGGGGGGGGGTGGGGGGGGGGGGGGGTGGGGGGGGGGGGGGGTGGGGGGGGGGGGGGGTGGGGGGGGGGGGGGGTGGGGGGGGGGGGGGGTGGGGGGGGGGGGGGGTGGGGGGGGGGGGGGGTGGGGGGGGGGGGGGGTGGGGGGGGGGGGGGGTGGGGGGGGGGGGGGGTGGGGGGGGGGGGGGGTGGGGGGGGGGGGGGGTGGGGGGGGGGGGGGGTGGGGGGGGGGGGGGGTGGGGGGGGGGGGGGGTGGGGGGGGGGGGGGGTGGGGGGGGGGGGGGGTGGGGGGGGGGGGGGGTGGGGGGGGGGGGGGGTGGGGGGGGGGGGGGGTGGGGGGGGGGGGGGGTGGGGGGGGGGGGGGGTGGGGGGGGGGGGGGGTGGGGGGGGGGGGGGGTGGGGGGGGGGGGGGGTGGGGGGGGGGGGGGGTGGGGGGGGGGGGGGGTGGGGGGGGGGGGGGGTGGGGGGGGGGGGGGGTGGGGGGGGGGGGGGGTGGGGGGGGGGGGGGGTGGGGGGGGGGGGGGGTGGGGGGGGGGGGGGGTGGGGGGGGGGGGGGGTGGGGGGGGGGGGGGGTGGGGGGGGGGGGGGGTGGGGGGGGGGGGGGGTGGGGGGGGGGGGGGGTGGGGGGGGGGGGGGGTGGGGGGGGGGGGGGGTGGGGGGGGGGGGGGGTGGGGGGGGGGGGGGGTGGGGGGGGGGGGGGGTGGGGGGGGGGGGGGGTGGGGGGGGGGGGGGGTGGGGGGGGGGGGGGGTGGGGGGGGGGGGGGGTGGGGGGGGGGGGGGGTGGGGGGGGGGGGGGGTGGGGGGGGGGGGGGGTGGGGGGGGGGGGGGGTGGGGGGGGGGGGGGGTGGGGGGGGGGGGGGGTGGGGGGGGGGGGGGGTGGGGGGGGGGGGGGGTGGGGGGGGGGGGGGGTGGGGGGGGGGGGGGGTGGGGGGGGGGGGGGGTGGGGGGGGGGGGGGGTGGGGGGGGGGGGGGGTGGGGGGGGGGGGGGGTGGGGGGGGGGGGGGGTGGGGGGGGGGGGGGGTGGGGGGGGGGGGGGGTGGGGGGGGGGGGGGGTGGGGGGGGGGGGGGGTGGGGGGGGGGGGGGGTGGGGGGGGGGGGGGGTGGGGGGGGGGGGGGGTGGGGGGGGGGGGGGGTGGGGGGGGGGGGGGGTGGGGGGGGGGGGGGGTGGGGGGGGGGGGGGGTGGGGGGGGGGGGGGGTGGGGGGGGGGGGGGGTGGGGGGGGGGGGGGGTGGGGGGGGGGGGGGGTGGGGGGGGGGGGGGGTGGGGGGGGGGGGGGGTGGGGGGGGGGGGGGGTGGGGGGGGGGGGGGGTGGGGGGGGGGGGGGGTGGGGGGGGGGGGGGGTGGGGGGGGGGGGGGGTGGGGGGGGGGGGGGGTGGGGGGGGGGGGGGGTGGGGGGGGGGGGGGGTGGGGGGGGGGGGGGGTGGGGGGGGGGGGGGGTGGGGGGGGGGGGGGGTGGGGGGGGGGGGGGGTGGGGGGGGGGGGGGGTGGGGGGGGGGGGGGGTGGGGGGGGGGGGGGGTGGGGGGGGGGGGGGGTGGGGGGGGGGGGGGGTGGGGGGGGGGGGGGGTGGGGGGGGGGGGGGGTGGGGGGGGGGGGGGGTGGGGGGGGGGGGGGGTGGGGGGGGGGGGGGGTGGGGGGGGGGGGGGGTGGGGGGGGGGGGGGGTGGGGGGGGGGGGGGGTGGGGGGGGGGGGGGGTGGGGGGGGGGGGGGGTGGGGGGGGGGGGGGGTGGGGGGGGGGGGGGGTGGGGGGGGGGGGGGGTGGGGGGGGGGGGGGGTGGGGGGGGGGGGGGGTGGGGGGGGGGGGGGGTGGGGGGGGGGGGGGGTGGGGGGGGGGGGGGGTGGGGGGGGGGGGGGGTGGGGGGGGGGGGGGGTGGGGGGGGGGGGGGGTGGGGGGGGGGGGGGGTGGGGGGGGGGGGGGGTGGGGGGGGGGGGGGGTGGGGGGGGGGGGGGGTGGGGGGGGGGGGGGGTGGGGGGGGGGGGGGGTGGGGGGGGGGGGGGGTGGGGGGGGGGGGGGGTGGGGGGGGGGGGGGGTGGGGGGGGGGGGGGGTGGGGGGGGGGGGGGGTGGGGGGGGGGGGGGGTGGGGGGGGGGGGGGGTGGGGGGGGGGGGGGGTGGGGGGGGGGGGGGGTGGGGGGGGGGGGGGGTGGGGGGGGGGGGGGGTGGGGGGGGGGGGGGGTGGGGGGGGGGGGGGGTGGGGGGGGGGGGGGGTGGGGGGGGGGGGGGGTGGGGGGGGGGGGGGGTGGGGGGGGGGGGGGGTGGGGGGGGGGGGGGGTGGGGGGGGGGGGGGGTGGGGGGGGGGGGGGGTGGGGGGGGGGGGGGGTGGGGGGGGGGGGGGGTGGGGGGGGGGGGGGGTGGGGGGGGGGGGGGGTGGGGGGGGGGGGGGGTGGGGGGGGGGGGGGGTGGGGGGGGGGGGGGGTGGGGGGGGGGGGGGGTGGGGGGGGGGGGGGGTGGGGGGGGGGGGGGGTGGGGGGGGGGGGGGGTGGGGGGGGGGGGGGGTGGGGGGGGGGGGGGGTGGGGGGGGGGGGGGGTGGGGGGGGGGGGGGGTGGGGGGGGGGGGGGGTGGGGGGGGGGGGGGGTGGGGGGGGGGGGGGGTGGGGGGGGGGGGGGGTGGGGGGGGGGGGGGGTGGGGGGGGGGGGGGGTGGGGGGGGGGGGGGGTGGGGGGGGGGGGGGGTGGGGGGGGGGGGGGGTGGGGGGGGGGGGGGGTGGGGGGGGGGGGGGGTGGGGGGGGGGGGGGGTGGGGGGGGGGGGGGGTGGGGGGGGGGGGGGGTGGGGGGGGGGGGGGGTGGGGGGGGGGGGGGGTGGGGGGGGGGGGGGGTGGGGGGGGGGGGGGGTGGGGGGGGGGGGGGGTGGGGGGGGGGGGGGGTGGGGGGGGGGGGGGGTGGGGGGGGGGGGGGGTGGGGGGGGGGGGGGGTGGGGGGGGGGGGGGGTGGGGGGGGGGGGGGGTGGGGGGGGGGGGGGGTGGGGGGGGGGGGGGGTGGGGGGGGGGGGGGGTGGGGGGGGGGGGGGGTGGGGGGGGGGGGGGGTGGGGGGGGGGGGGGGTGGGGGGGGGGGGGGGTGGGGGGGGGGGGGGGTGGGGGGGGGGGGGGGTGGGGGGGGGGGGGGGTGGGGGGGGGGGGGGGTGGGGGGGGGGGGGGGTGGGGGGGGGGGGGGGTGGGGGGGGGGGGGGGTGGGGGGGGGGGGGGGTGGGGGGGGGGGGGGGTGGGGGGGGGGGGGGGTGGGGGGGGGGGGGGGTGGGGGGGGGGGGGGGTGGGGGGGGGGGGGGGTGGGGGGGGGGGGGGGTGGGGGGGGGGGGGGGTGGGGGGGGGGGGGGGTGGGGGGGGGGGGGGGTGGGGGGGGGGGGGGGTGGGGGGGGGGGGGGGTGGGGGGGGGGGGGGGTGGGGGGGGGGGGGGGTGGGGGGGGGGGGGGGTGGGGGGGGGGGGGGGTGGGGGGGGGGGGGGGTGGGGGGGGGGGGGGGTGGGGGGGGGGGGGGGTGGGGGGGGGGGGGGGTGGGGGGGGGGGGGGGTGGGGGGGGGGGGGGGTGGGGGGGGGGGGGGGTGGGGGGGGGGGGGGGTGGGGGGGGGGGGGGGTGGGGGGGGGGGGGGGTGGGGGGGGGGGGGGGTGGGGGGGGGGGGGGGTGGGGGGGGGGGGGGGTGGGGGGGGGGGGGGGTGGGGGGGGGGGGGGGTGGGGGGGGGGGGGGGTGGGGGGGGGGGGGGGTGGGGGGGGGGGGGGGTGGGGGGGGGGGGGGGTGGGGGGGGGGGGGGGTGGGGGGGGGGGGGGGTGGGGGGGGGGGGGGGTGGGGGGGGGGGGGGGTGGGGGGGGGGGGGGGTGGGGGGGGGGGGGGGTGGGGGGGGGGGGGGGTGGGGGGGGGGGGGGGTGGGGGGGGGGGGGGGTGGGGGGGGGGGGGGGTGGGGGGGGGGGGGGGTGGGGGGGGGGGGGGGTGGGGGGGGGGGGGGGTGGGGGGGGGGGGGGGTGGGGGGGGGGGGGGGTGGGGGGGGGGGGGGGTGGGGGGGGGGGGGGGTGGGGGGGGGGGGGGGTGGGGGGGGGGGGGGGTGGGGGGGGGGGGGGGTGGGGGGGGGGGGGGGTGGGGGGGGGGGGGGGTGGGGGGGGGGGGGGGTGGGGGGGGGGGGGGGTGGGGGGGGGGGGGGGTGGGGGGGGGGGGGGGTGGGGGGGGGGGGGGGTGGGGGGGGGGGGGGGTGGGGGGGGGGGGGGGTGGGGGGGGGGGGGGGTGGGGGGGGGGGGGGGTGGGGGGGGGGGGGGGTGGGGGGGGGGGGGGGTGGGGGGGGGGGGGGGTGGGGGGGGGGGGGGGTGGGGGGGGGGGGGGGTGGGGGGGGGGGGGGGTGGGGGGGGGGGGGGGTGGGGGGGGGGGGGGGTGGGGGGGGGGGGGGGTGGGGGGGGGGGGGGGTGGGGGGGGGGGGGGGTGGGGGGGGGGGGGGGTGGGGGGGGGGGGGGGTGGGGGGGGGGGGGGGTGGGGGGGGGGGGGGGTGGGGGGGGGGGGGGGTGGGGGGGGGGGGGGGTGGGGGGGGGGGGGGGTGGGGGGGGGGGGGGGTGGGGGGGGGGGGGGGTGGGGGGGGGGGGGGGTGGGGGGGGGGGGGGGTGGGGGGGGGGGGGGGTGGGGGGGGGGGGGGGTGGGGGGGGGGGGGGGTGGGGGGGGGGGGGGGTGGGGGGGGGGGGGGGTGGGGGGGGGGGGGGGTGGGGGGGGGGGGGGGTGGGGGGGGGGGGGGGTGGGGGGGGGGGGGGGTGGGGGGGGGGGGGGGTGGGGGGGGGGGGGGGTGGGGGGGGGGGGGGGTGGGGGGGGGGGGGGGTGGGGGGGGGGGGGGGTGGGGGGGGGGGGGGGTGGGGGGGGGGGGGGGTGGGGGGGGGGGGGGGTGGGGGGGGGGGGGGGTGGGGGGGGGGGGGGGTGGGGGGGGGGGGGGGTGGGGGGGGGGGGGGGTGGGGGGGGGGGGGGGTGGGGGGGGGGGGGGGTGGGGGGGGGGGGGGGTGGGGGGGGGGGGGGGTGGGGGGGGGGGGGGGTGGGGGGGGGGGGGGGTGGGGGGGGGGGGGGGTGGGGGGGGGGGGGGGTGGGGGGGGGGGGGGGTGGGGGGGGGGGGGGGTGGGGGGGGGGGGGGGTGGGGGGGGGGGGGGGTGGGGGGGGGGGGGGGTGGGGGGGGGGGGGGGTGGGGGGGGGGGGGGGTGGGGGGGGGGGGGGGTGGGGGGGGGGGGGGGTGGGGGGGGGGGGGGGTGGGGGGGGGGGGGGGTGGGGGGGGGGGGGGGTGGGGGGGGGGGGGGGTGGGGGGGGGGGGGGGTGGGGGGGGGGGGGGGTGGGGGGGGGGGGGGGTGGGGGGGGGGGGGGGTGGGGGGGGGGGGGGGTGGGGGGGGGGGGGGGTGGGGGGGGGGGGGGGTGGGGGGGGGGGGGGGTGGGGGGGGGGGGGGGTGGGGGGGGGGGGGGGTGGGGGGGGGGGGGGGTGGGGGGGGGGGGGGGTGGGGGGGGGGGGGGGTGGGGGGGGGGGGGGGTGGGGGGGGGGGGGGGTGGGGGGGGGGGGGGGTGGGGGGGGGGGGGGGTGGGGGGGGGGGGGGGTGGGGGGGGGGGGGGGTGGGGGGGGGGGGGGGTGGGGGGGGGGGGGGGTGGGGGGGGGGGGGGGTGGGGGGGGGGGGGGGTGGGGGGGGGGGGGGGTGGGGGGGGGGGGGGGTGGGGGGGGGGGGGGGTGGGGGGGGGGGGGGGTGGGGGGGGGGGGGGGTGGGGGGGGGGGGGGGTGGGGGGGGGGGGGGGTGGGGGGGGGGGGGGGTGGGGGGGGGGGGGGGTGGGGGGGGGGGGGGGTGGGGGGGGGGGGGGGTGGGGGGGGGGGGGGGTGGGGGGGGGGGGGGGTGGGGGGGGGGGGGGGTGGGGGGGGGGGGGGGTGGGGGGGGGGGGGGGTGGGGGGGGGGGGGGGTGGGGGGGGGGGGGGGTGGGGGGGGGGGGGGGTGGGGGGGGGGGGGGGTGGGGGGGGGGGGGGGTGGGGGGGGGGGGGGGTGGGGGGGGGGGGGGGTGGGGGGGGGGGGGGGTGGGGGGGGGGGGGGGTGGGGGGGGGGGGGGGTGGGGGGGGGGGGGGGTGGGGGGGGGGGGGGGTGGGGGGGGGGGGGGGTGGGGGGGGGGGGGGGTGGGGGGGGGGGGGGGTGGGGGGGGGGGGGGGTGGGGGGGGGGGGGGGTGGGGGGGGGGGGGGGTGGGGGGGGGGGGGGGTGGGGGGGGGGGGGGGTGGGGGGGGGGGGGGGTGGGGGGGGGGGGGGGTGGGGGGGGGGGGGGGTGGGGGGGGGGGGGGGTGGGGGGGGGGGGGGGTGGGGGGGGGGGGGGGTGGGGGGGGGGGGGGGTGGGGGGGGGGGGGGGTGGGGGGGGGGGGGGGTGGGGGGGGGGGGGGGTGGGGGGGGGGGGGGGTGGGGGGGGGGGGGGGTGGGGGGGGGGGGGGGTGGGGGGGGGGGGGGGTGGGGGGGGGGGGGGGTGGGGGGGGGGGGGGGTGGGGGGGGGGGGGGGTGGGGGGGGGGGGGGGTGGGGGGGGGGGGGGGTGGGGGGGGGGGGGGGTGGGGGGGGGGGGGGGTGGGGGGGGGGGGGGGTGGGGGGGGGGGGGGGTGGGGGGGGGGGGGGGTGGGGGGGGGGGGGGGTGGGGGGGGGGGGGGGTGGGGGGGGGGGGGGGTGGGGGGGGGGGGGGGTGGGGGGGGGGGGGGGTGGGGGGGGGGGGGGGTGGGGGGGGGGGGGGGTGGGGGGGGGGGGGGGTGGGGGGGGGGGGGGGTGGGGGGGGGGGGGGGTGGGGGGGGGGGGGGGTGGGGGGGGGGGGGGGTGGGGGGGGGGGGGGGTGGGGGGGGGGGGGGGTGGGGGGGGGGGGGGGTGGGGGGGGGGGGGGGTGGGGGGGGGGGGGGGTGGGGGGGGGGGGGGGTGGGGGGGGGGGGGGGTGGGGGGGGGGGGGGGTGGGGGGGGGGGGGGGTGGGGGGGGGGGGGGGTGGGGGGGGGGGGGGGTGGGGGGGGGGGGGGGTGGGGGGGGGGGGGGGTGGGGGGGGGGGGGGGTGGGGGGGGGGGGGGGTGGGGGGGGGGGGGGGTGGGGGGGGGGGGGGGTGGGGGGGGGGGGGGGTGGGGGGGGGGGGGGGTGGGGGGGGGGGGGGGTGGGGGGGGGGGGGGGTGGGGGGGGGGGGGGGTGGGGGGGGGGGGGGGTGGGGGGGGGGGGGGGTGGGGGGGGGGGGGGGTGGGGGGGGGGGGGGGTGGGGGGGGGGGGGGGTGGGGGGGGGGGGGGGTGGGGGGGGGGGGGGGTGGGGGGGGGGGGGGGTGGGGGGGGGGGGGGGTGGGGGGGGGGGGGGGTGGGGGGGGGGGGGGGTGGGGGGGGGGGGGGGTGGGGGGGGGGGGGGGTGGGGGGGGGGGGGGGTGGGGGGGGGGGGGGGTGGGGGGGGGGGGGGGTGGGGGGGGGGGGGGGTGGGGGGGGGGGGGGGTGGGGGGGGGGGGGGGTGGGGGGGGGGGGGGGTGGGGGGGGGGGGGGGTGGGGGGGGGGGGGGGTGGGGGGGGGGGGGGGTGGGGGGGGGGGGGGGTGGGGGGGGGGGGGGGTGGGGGGGGGGGGGGGTGGGGGGGGGGGGGGGTGGGGGGGGGGGGGGGTGGGGGGGGGGGGGGGTGGGGGGGGGGGGGGGTGGGGGGGGGGGGGGGTGGGGGGGGGGGGGGGTGGGGGGGGGGGGGGGTGGGGGGGGGGGGGGGTGGGGGGGGGGGGGGGTGGGGGGGGGGGGGGGTGGGGGGGGGGGGGGGTGGGGGGGGGGGGGGGTGGGGGGGGGGGGGGGTGGGGGGGGGGGGGGGTGGGGGGGGGGGGGGGTGGGGGGGGGGGGGGGTGGGGGGGGGGGGGGGTGGGGGGGGGGGGGGGTGGGGGGGGGGGGGGGTGGGGGGGGGGGGGGGTGGGGGGGGGGGGGGGTGGGGGGGGGGGGGGGTGGGGGGGGGGGGGGGTGGGGGGGGGGGGGGGTGGGGGGGGGGGGGGGTGGGGGGGGGGGGGGGTGGGGGGGGGGGGGGGTGGGGGGGGGGGGGGGTGGGGGGGGGGGGGGGTGGGGGGGGGGGGGGGTGGGGGGGGGGGGGGGTGGGGGGGGGGGGGGGTGGGGGGGGGGGGGGGTGGGGGGGGGGGGGGGTGGGGGGGGGGGGGGGTGGGGGGGGGGGGGGGTGGGGGGGGGGGGGGGTGGGGGGGGGGGGGGGTGGGGGGGGGGGGGGGTGGGGGGGGGGGGGGGTGGGGGGGGGGGGGGGTGGGGGGGGGGGGGGGTGGGGGGGGGGGGGGGTGGGGGGGGGGGGGGGTGGGGGGGGGGGGGGGTGGGGGGGGGGGGGGGTGGGGGGGGGGGGGGGTGGGGGGGGGGGGGGGTGGGGGGGGGGGGGGGTGGGGGGGGGGGGGGGTGGGGGGGGGGGGGGGTGGGGGGGGGGGGGGGTGGGGGGGGGGGGGGGTGGGGGGGGGGGGGGGTGGGGGGGGGGGGGGGTGGGGGGGGGGGGGGGTGGGGGGGGGGGGGGGTGGGGGGGGGGGGGGGTGGGGGGGGGGGGGGGTGGGGGGGGGGGGGGGTGGGGGGGGGGGGGGGTGGGGGGGGGGGGGGGTGGGGGGGGGGGGGGGTGGGGGGGGGGGGGGGTGGGGGGGGGGGGGGGTGGGGGGGGGGGGGGGTGGGGGGGGGGGGGGGTGGGGGGGGGGGGGGGTGGGGGGGGGGGGGGGTGGGGGGGGGGGGGGGTGGGGGGGGGGGGGGGTGGGGGGGGGGGGGGGTGGGGGGGGGGGGGGGTGGGGGGGGGGGGGGGTGGGGGGGGGGGGGGGTGGGGGGGGGGGGGGGTGGGGGGGGGGGGGGGTGGGGGGGGGGGGGGGTGGGGGGGGGGGGGGGTGGGGGGGGGGGGGGGTGGGGGGGGGGGGGGGTGGGGGGGGGGGGGGGTGGGGGGGGGGGGGGGTGGGGGGGGGGGGGGGTGGGGGGGGGGGGGGGTGGGGGGGGGGGGGGGTGGGGGGGGGGGGGGGTGGGGGGGGGGGGGGGTGGGGGGGGGGGGGGGTGGGGGGGGGGGGGGGTGGGGGGGGGGGGGGGTGGGGGGGGGGGGGGGTGGGGGGGGGGGGGGGTGGGGGGGGGGGGGGGTGGGGGGGGGGGGGGGTGGGGGGGGGGGGGGGTGGGGGGGGGGGGGGGTGGGGGGGGGGGGGGGTGGGGGGGGGGGGGGGTGGGGGGGGGGGGGGGTGGGGGGGGGGGGGGGTGGGGGGGGGGGGGGGTGGGGGGGGGGGGGGGTGGGGGGGGGGGGGGGTGGGGGGGGGGGGGGGTGGGGGGGGGGGGGGGTGGGGGGGGGGGGGGGTGGGGGGGGGGGGGGGTGGGGGGGGGGGGGGGTGGGGGGGGGGGGGGGTGGGGGGGGGGGGGGGTGGGGGGGGGGGGGGGTGGGGGGGGGGGGGGGTGGGGGGGGGGGGGGGTGGGGGGGGGGGGGGGTGGGGGGGGGGGGGGGTGGGGGGGGGGGGGGGTGGGGGGGGGGGGGGGTGGGGGGGGGGGGGGGTGGGGGGGGGGGGGGGTGGGGGGGGGGGGGGGTGGGGGGGGGGGGGGGTGGGGGGGGGGGGGGGTGGGGGGGGGGGGGGGTGGGGGGGGGGGGGGGTGGGGGGGGGGGGGGGTGGGGGGGGGGGGGGGTGGGGGGGGGGGGGGGTGGGGGGGGGGGGGGGTGGGGGGGGGGGGGGGTGGGGGGGGGGGGGGGTGGGGGGGGGGGGGGGTGGGGGGGGGGGGGGGTGGGGGGGGGGGGGGGTGGGGGGGGGGGGGGGTGGGGGGGGGGGGGGGTGGGGGGGGGGGGGGGTGGGGGGGGGGGGGGGTGGGGGGGGGGGGGGGTGGGGGGGGGGGGGGGTGGGGGGGGGGGGGGGTGGGGGGGGGGGGGGGTGGGGGGGGGGGGGGGTGGGGGGGGGGGGGGGTGGGGGGGGGGGGGGGTGGGGGGGGGGGGGGGTGGGGGGGGGGGGGGGTGGGGGGGGGGGGGGGTGGGGGGGGGGGGGGGTGGGGGGGGGGGGGGGTGGGGGGGGGGGGGGGTGGGGGGGGGGGGGGGTGGGGGGGGGGGGGGGTGGGGGGGGGGGGGGGTGGGGGGGGGGGGGGGTGGGGGGGGGGGGGGGTGGGGGGGGGGGGGGGTGGGGGGGGGGGGGGGTGGGGGGGGGGGGGGGTGGGGGGGGGGGGGGGTGGGGGGGGGGGGGGGTGGGGGGGGGGGGGGGTGGGGGGGGGGGGGGGTGGGGGGGGGGGGGGGTGGGGGGGGGGGGGGGTGGGGGGGGGGGGGGGTGGGGGGGGGGGGGGGTGGGGGGGGGGGGGGGTGGGGGGGGGGGGGGGTGGGGGGGGGGGGGGGTGGGGGGGGGGGGGGGTGGGGGGGGGGGGGGGTGGGGGGGGGGGGGGGTGGGGGGGGGGGGGGGTGGGGGGGGGGGGGGGTGGGGGGGGGGGGGGGTGGGGGGGGGGGGGGGTGGGGGGGGGGGGGGGTGGGGGGGGGGGGGGGTGGGGGGGGGGGGGGGTGGGGGGGGGGGGGGGTGGGGGGGGGGGGGGGTGGGGGGGGGGGGGGGTGGGGGGGGGGGGGGGTGGGGGGGGGGGGGGGTGGGGGGGGGGGGGGGTGGGGGGGGGGGGGGGTGGGGGGGGGGGGGGGTGGGGGGGGGGGGGGGTGGGGGGGGGGGGGGGTGGGGGGGGGGGGGGGTGGGGGGGGGGGGGGGTGGGGGGGGGGGGGGGTGGGGGGGGGGGGGGGTGGGGGGGGGGGGGGGTGGGGGGGGGGGGGGGTGGGGGGGGGGGGGGGTGGGGGGGGGGGGGGGTGGGGGGGGGGGGGGGTGGGGGGGGGGGGGGGTGGGGGGGGGGGGGGGTGGGGGGGGGGGGGGGTGGGGGGGGGGGGGGGTGGGGGGGGGGGGGGGTGGGGGGGGGGGGGGGTGGGGGGGGGGGGGGGTGGGGGGGGGGGGGGGTGGGGGGGGGGGGGGGTGGGGGGGGGGGGGGGTGGGGGGGGGGGGGGGTGGGGGGGGGGGGGGGTGGGGGGGGGGGGGGGTGGGGGGGGGGGGGGGTGGGGGGGGGGGGGGGTGGGGGGGGGGGGGGGTGGGGGGGGGGGGGGGTGGGGGGGGGGGGGGGTGGGGGGGGGGGGGGGTGGGGGGGGGGGGGGGTGGGGGGGGGGGGGGGTGGGGGGGTTCCCTACCCCTGTACTAATACATTTAAAAGTTTTTACCCCTTTTCTGCTACAGCCGGTCTTCAGGGCAGCTTACGAGGACCTAAACGCAGCTTCCTGGGCTTTCCCAAGAGAAGCCCCCTTTTGGGGTCATTCTCTTTAGGGCAGCCTCATGTATAAGCAATGGGGTGGATACCTCTGGATGCTGTCGATTACAGGCAACGATGTCGATTACCAGCAGTGGCGCAGGAGGTTAAGAGCTCGTGTATCTAATCTGGAGGAACCGGGTTTGATTCCCAGCTCTGCCGCTTGAGCTGTGGAGGCTTATCTGGGGAATTCAGATTAGCCTGGGCACTCCCACACACGCCAGCTGGGTGACCTTGGGCTAGTCACAGCTTCTCGGAGCTCTCTCAGCCCCACCCACCTCGCAGGGTGTTTGTTGTGAGGGGGGAAGGGCAAGGAGATTGTAAGCCCCTTTGAGTCTCCTGCAGGAGAGAAAGGGGGGATATAAATCCAAACTCCTCCTCCTCCTCTTCTTCTTCTACCCCTGGGTGGTGTCACACTCACTGCAGGGGCACGGGTGCCCTCTTGATTCAGCAGATTTTTCTGGCAAAAAGGGTGGCCCAAGTCGTTTGGGTGGAGGGCCACAGGTCGCGCGCCCTCCCTCTTCCAGTGCTCAAGATCTTCTGGGAGCCTTTCCCCCTTTCTTCCTTCACGCGTCAATGGCCTCCACCCTGGCAGATGGGTACCAAGCATATATCAGTCATTGTCAGCCGCTAGGTGGGGGGATCTGTCCCCTCCAAGCCATGGTACCCAACTGTTCTTTCGGCTAATGGTCGCTGCAACCAAACAGGCACAAGAAAGTTTGCTCAGAGTGCCTTCTCCAGTCCTCAAGGTCTTCCTGACGCCTCTTCTCTTTTAGACCACAGTACACAAATCCCCCCCCCACTAAGAAACAAAGATAAGCTTCAGCAGTATTGTTTGCGGGGTGGGGGGGGGAGGCACGCTTATTCGGAAGCTTCTCCAGAGATCTTTGTGTAACCAGATAAAGGAGCTTTGAGTCCAAAGACCAAGGAGTCGGGGAAGGAATTAAAATAAGTAGCCGTGTTAGAACACAGAAAAAATCCAAAAGCACAAAATCCGTCTCATGCCTCCTATTAAGGGGGTTCCGGGTTCGTAGGAGTTGTGTCAGTCTGAATCACGTCACACCGTAAAAAACCAACAACATTTCTTCCAGCTTTTGGGGACCAACGCCGGTTTTGTCAGACAGTGCTTTTGATGGTGTGTTCCTGCATGGCAGGGGGCTGGACTTGATGGCCCTTGGGGTCTCTCCCAACTCTATGATTCTATGATCTGGCTACCTGACGAAGCCAGCTTTGACTCACAAATGCTTATTCTCTGCTGTTAGGACCCAGTGACTGGTCACTTTCGGGAGCTGAAGCCCAGCCCCTAAGCCAGTGGTGGCGAATCTATGGCACGGGTGTCAGAGGTGGCACTCAGAGCCCTCTCTGTGGGCACGCGTGCACAGAGTTCGTCATGTTATAATAGTGTAATTATTTCAGGGAGATTATTAGCATTAAACCTGAGACCTAGTTTTGGGGAAGTAGTGTAGGTAACCTTGTTAAGCGCTGTTAAACCCCACTGATTTTCATGGGAAGAATTAAAGCACGATCCTTTACCTGGGAGTAAGCTCGGTTGCTGGCAATGGGGCTTGCTTCTGAGCAAACCCTCCTAGGGTCATGATTCACCCGTTCGAAACGTTCCACAGTTGCTTCAAAGCAGTTTCTCACCGACTACCACCACCTCTGGGTGAATCTTGGGATGCTACAACTGCTTTTTTTCTATACTAAAACCTCAGTATTCAGGTTAAAGTGCCGTGTTGGCACTTTGCGATAAATAAGTGGGTTTTGGGTTGCAGTTTGGGCACTCGGTCTCGAAAAGGTTCGCCATCACTGCCCTAAGCTGAGGATCACATGCAAAGAAGGCCAGGAGAGGGAGAAGAAGAAGAGTTTGGATTTATATCCCCCCTTTCTCTCCTGCAGGAGACTCAAAGGGGCTGACAATCTCCTTGCCCTTCCCCCCTCACAACAAACACCCTGTGACGTAGGTGGGGCTGAGAGAGCTCCCAAAAGCTGTGACTAGCCCAAGGTCACCCAGCTGGCGTGTGTGGGAGTGCCCAGGCTAATCTGAATTCCCCAGATAAGCCTCCACAGCTCGGGCAGCAGAGCGGGGATTCAAACCCGGTTCCTCCAGATTAGATACACGAGCTCTTAACCTCCTGCGCCACTGCTGCTCCTGGGAGGCGGTACAGACCCAAGCCGATTGCTCCAATACAGTTGAGGACCAGGCAAGAGACGGGAGAGGCATGGTCAGAGGGCAAGGTTGAGCCCAGATGTGGGGAAGCCAAGGATATGAGATAGGCAGCAGGGGCAAGAGGCAGGGAAGGCCTCCCTTCGTTTCATAGCCTCCCAGGTGGAACAAGGGGAAGATTGAATACAGGTGAGAGACTCCCATAAAAACACCTGGTCAAGGAACAAAGAGGCGGACTGAGCTGTAGAGGTGGCTCGTAGAGAGGAGGCCAAGAGGAAGCCAGTCCCGGAAAGGAAGAGGAATTGGGTGCCATGACGCGGTCTCCTCCCCATCAGGGGAGGCAGTCTGACCTCGAAGGAGAACAGCAGAGGGTGGGAAGGCTTATCGTCTCAGCTGCTCGGGGTCTTTCTTGCCACAAGCACAACATAAGCATAAGCATAAGCATTTATTGTCATTGTGCACGCACAACGAAATGTACAGCAGCATTCCTCGATGCACACAAATTCAGACTCATACCCCATTCTCACTTTCCCCTTCCTCCACCCATCCCTACACAGCCCCAAACACATCAACACGAAGCCGCAGAGTTTAGCATAGCCACAGCTCTAGAGTAGAAGTTGTCTCTAAGCCTCTTTGTCCTAGTTTTGATAGACATGTATCGTCTGCCGGATGGCAACAGTTCAAAAAGAAAGTGTGCTGGATGAGACAGGTCTCTCAGAATATTTTGGGCTTTCTTTAGGCTTCGGGAATTATAGAGTTCTTCCAAGGAGGGGAGAGGGCAGCCGATAATCCTCTGTGCAGTAGTGATCCCCCTTTGGAGCGCCTTCCTATCTGCCACTGTGCAACTGGAGAACCATACACAGATGCAGTAGGTTAAGACACTCTCTGTAGCACAGCGGTAAAAGGACACCAGGAGTTTTCCATTCAGTTGTTGTTTCCTTAAAAGTTGTTGTTTCCTTAAAACATACAAAAGTTGTTGTTTCCTTAAAAGTTGTTGTTTCCTTAAAACATACTCACGCATCTGCCCAGTCCTTCGTCTCCTATTTAAACTGGTCATTCCTACCAAGAGCAATGTGGGCACTGAAGGCCAGGCCACAAAACAGTGGCTTCGCTGCAAAACAGGAATCCAGCTGGACCTGTCTAGAGAGGTCTCTGCCTACTCAGAAACAGGTGGTGGTTAAAGTAATGCAGCAGCCCAGAAGAATCCCGGTCTCTCCACCAATTGCAAGGAGGCAGGAACTAATTAAAAATATGCATCACTTCCTGTAGAAGTCCCCTAGTGGCTATGCCTCAGTATTTTTTTCCTGCCTTGCAGGGAGTGAATGGTTTTTGACTAGCTCCTCAGGTCCCTAGCTATTGATGGCATTTGTGTGTGTGTGTTTGTCTGTTTAAGTGTCCTCCCCTTCGTATTTACCCTCCCTTCCCAGTGTGTAAAGTCAAGAGGGGAATTAGTTAAGAGCAGGGAAGGAACATAGAGAAAAGCAGCGTTAGGCCGCTTCCCGCCTTATTTGCTCAAGCTACAAACAAGATGGCAACAGGCTCCCCCCCCCCCGCCCCGCTGTGGATCCACTTTCAACATGACAAACCACCTTTTGGGCTGACAGCTGTGTCTAAATTCAGAGCCCGGCCTGAGTGGCCCAAGCTAGCTGATCTTGTTAGATCTCAGGAGATTAGTACTTCGTTGGGAGGTTACCTAGGAAGTGCACGGTTACCTAGGAAGTGCACGGTTGCTACACAAAGGCAAGCAATAGAAACCCACCTCTTGTCGTCTCTTTCCTTGGCCTGGATGGCCCAATCCTGTCACATTTCAGAAGATGAGTGGGGTTGACCATAGTACTTGGATGGGAGACCATCAAAGAAGTCCATGTTGCTATGGAAGGGCAAGCAATGGCAAACTACCTCTGTTCCTGCCCAGACCTGGGGGGGCCAGTCTAGCTCCGTCTCACTGAATTTCAGAAGCTAAGTAGGATTGGCCAGTGGTGGGATTCAAATAATTTAACAACTGGTTGTTCACAAGCACCATTTTAAGAACCAGTTCTGCTGAAGTGGTGCGAACCGGCTGAATCCCACCACTGAGGCTGGCCCTTGTGGGTACATGGAGGGGAGATCATCAAGGAAATCCAGGGTTGCTATGCAGAGGCAGGCAATGGCGGAGGGTCCTTTTCCGCTTGTGAGATAAGCGGGAAAACCGTCGGTAAAGAGAGCTCTGTGTCGCTTGGGCGAGGCGCCCGTCCTGCAACTGCTTGCCTGGCAGTTGTTCCGGTGCTCCGGGGAGGGAAAGAGAGCGTTTGGTTTTTAGGACGTTGCCCGACCTATGGGAGTCTGCCGAGAGTCTGGGCGGCTCGGAGGTCCCCTTGGGGTTTTTTTGCAGACGTTGGAAGTCTTAGAGGAGGCTCTGGTAGCCTCCTCCGCCGTGCGGTGGAACCCTAACGGAGGGGAGAAACGACCGTCGGCCATCTTGGGGGGGTTTAGGCGGGAAGGATTCCCTGAGGGAGATTCCTAACTACCTCTAAAAACTTAACAATCACCAATTTACTACACAAAAAACAAACACACGTGAGGAGGAGACAGAAGGAAGACAACAAGGGAAAAAAGACTGGACAGGAGACGAACAGAAAAGATAGCCAAGGAATTAGGTACCGGAGACCAAGAATTCCGTGAACTCCCTGTCTAGGCAGGAAAAATACTGGCTAAAATGGATGCCAAGCCCGGACAGGAAGTGACGAAATTCTGTTTCCTGCCTCCCTGAGTTGGGGTGGAAAATCACCCACCAAAATGCCCCGAGCCTCCAAGAGAACGTATGGTGTCACCATGTTAGCTGCGCTTTCTAACATCACAACCATTTTATCCAGAGATGTTGGAGATCGAAAATGGGACTTTCTGCAGGCAAAGCAGATGTTATGTCACCGAGTCAGAGCCCCACTCTTCCATCTTGCACAGCTGGTTTAGACTGGGTTTCCTGATCAACTCAGGAAAAGCAATTAGAGCAGGTCTGCAGAGAAAGTGAGGCAGATAGATGGTGGCTCAGTAGCTCTCTGCCTTCACTTTTCACCTGCAGACCACAACTGGGCACCAAAATTCAAGAAGGATGTTGAGAAGCTGGAGCAGGTCCAGATGAGGGCAAACAAAATGGGGAAAAATCTGGAGTCCATGCCCTACGAGGAGAGACATAGGGAGCTGGGGATGCTTAGTTTGGCAAAGAGAAGATTAAGAGGTGACACGATAGCCATGTTTAGATATATGAAGGGCTGCCATGTTGGTGAGGGAGCAAGCTTGTTTTCTGCTGCTCCAGAGACTAGGACCAGGAGAAATGGGTTCAAGGTGAAGGAAAAGAGATTCCACCTAAACATTAGGAAGAACTTTCTGACCGCCAGGGCTGTTGGACAGTGGAATCCACTACCTCGGAGTGTGGTGGAGTCTCCTTCTTTGGAGGTTTTTAAAGAGAGGCTGGGTGGCCATCTGTCAGTAGTGCTTTGATTGTGTGTTCCTGCATTGCAGGGGGTTGGACTGGATGGCCCTTGGGGATCTCTTCCAACTCTCGGATTCTATGATTCTATCCCTGCCGCCATCACACCCACCAGAGGCAAGTGCATGGCAGGGAATTCCACTTGTGAACTTCCCAAAAGCAGTCCCACCACTTCTTTCTCTGCTCCAAATCGCCTGCCACCGGCATGCTCCAGCTGGCTCCCCCTACATTTCTTTCTCAGCATTAATCAAGCGTATCTTTCCAGAGGATCCATTATATTTTAAACCTGTAATTGGATTTTGTTCAGGGAACATTAATTCATACATTTTTATTGCCTTCACACAACTTCTGCAATTCCTAGCTAATTACCGTCTTTCTTTCACCTTCGGCCTCCCTTGGGGGTGTAAGAAAAAGAAAGCATCGGACTTTCACATTTGCAGAAAACTGATAACAGTTAATAAAGACAAAATGTGCCATTACAAGCGCTTGTCCTAAACCAACCCACCCTTTCCCCCTGCAGGATTTTAATGCGAACGCGAACATGGTCATGAATATCATCGCAATATCAGACACTAATACATGCCTAGAAGCAAGCATGTGCTAAATACCGTCTGGTTACTTCTGACTTATGGTGGCCCAGAACTGATGACCTCCAAACTGTGGTGTAGAAGAGGAGGAGGGGGAGGAGGAGGAGGAGGAGGAGGAGGAGAAGAGGAGGAGAAGGAGGAGGAGGAAGAGGAGGAGGAGGAGGAAGAAGAGGAAGAGGAGGAGGAGGAGGAGGAGGAGGAAGAGGGGGAGGGGGAGGAAGAGGAAGGAGGAGGAGGAGTATTTTGGATTTATATCCCCCTTTCTCTCCTGTAGGAGACTCAAAAGGGCTTACAACCTCCTTGCTTTTCCCCCCTCACAACAAACACCCTGTGAGGTGGGTGGTGCTGAGAGAGCTGCGAGAAGCTGTGACTAGCCCAAGGTCACCCAGCTGGCGTGTGTGGGAGTGCACAGGCTAATCTGAATTCCCCAGATTAGCCTCCACAGCTCCGGCGGCCGAGCTGGGAATCAAACCCGGTTCCTCCAGATTAGATACATGAGCTCTTAACCTCCTACACCATTGCACTCTAATCTGGAGAACTGGGTTTGACTTTCCGCTCTGCCACTTGAGCTGTGGAGGCTTATCTGGGGAAGCAGATTAGCTGGTGCACTCCCACACATGCCAACTGGGTGATCTTGGGCCAGTCACAGTTCTTCGGAGCTCTCTCAGCCCCACCCACCTCACAGGGTGTTTGTTGTCGGGGGGGGGGAGGGAAAGGAGATTGTCAGCCCCTTTGAGTCTCCTTACAGGAGAGAAGGGGGGATATAAATCCAAAAACAACAACTCCTATTTTTCCTTTTCCTCTTCTTCTTCAACTAGATTAAATTTATCTGAAACTCAGTCCAGCAAGCTCTCCACTCAACGGATACCAGAGAGCATTTTCAGGCACGCTCCCAAATAAACTTGGCCACGAATATCCACTTACGAAGGTGAATGCCAACTGCAAAGCAAGGTATATAAACACTGTACCTGTATCCTTCGGTTGGGCAAATCATCGCACCGCAATGCAACAGTTAATTTAGGGCGGCCGTTTACGGAACAAGATGTCTGGGAGCTTTTCACGATTTCCGTCTCCTTTCTGGAGCTTTATCATTCGTTAGTAATTCATTAGTCCTCCAACCGTCCCCATCCAAAAGGCTGAGGTTTTAATTAATCATCACTCGCGAGGCAGCTGACCGTCACACCGAAGCCACAACAGCAGAACGGCAGTTCCAAGCACACAATAGGAATGGTATGCAACCAGAGCTCAGACAGCCAGCATGGAATAATGGTTAAGATCAGTGGACTCTAAAAAGCAGACTTTTTGACCGCAATATGAAACTTTACCCTCTGCACCACTGGGCACACATTCCCAGGTATGAATGCTGTGAACCCATGTGTTCACCCTGAGGATTATTTATATGTACGCAGCCCACACCGACACCACACCCCACAACCAGTTTGCTAAAAAAAGGGAAACTTCCAACAGTTCTATAACAGAGCAGCAGTTAGTTCTTCTTCTACCCCAACGTATAAATAGGTTGAAGAAGAAGAAGAAGAAGAAGAAGAAGAAGAAGAAGAAGAAGAAGGAGGAGGAGGAGGAGGAGGAGGAGGAGGAGGAGGAGGAGGAGGAGCAGCAGCAGCAGCAGCAGCAGCAGCAGCAGCAGCAGAAGAAGAAGAAGAAGAAGCAGAAGAAGAAGCAGAAGAAGCAGAAGCAGAAGAAGAAGAAGAAGATTGGATTTATATCCCCCCTTTCTCTCCTGCAGGAGACTCAAAGGGGCTTATAATCTCCTTGCCCTTCCCCCCTCACAACAAACACCCTGTGAGATAGGTGGGGCTGAGAGAGCTCTGAGAAGCTGTGACTAGCCCAAGGTCACCCAGCTGGCGTGTGTGGGAGTGCACAGGCTAATCTGAATTCCCCAAATAAGCCTCCAAAGCTCAGGCGGCAGAGCTGGGAATCAAACCCGGTTCCTCCAGATTAGATACACGAGCTCTTAACCTCCTACGCCACTGCTGCTTATAACTTAACCTAAGTTATGATACATTTTCTGATGTTAACGGAGTAAAATTATTTTGGGTTTCACAGGATGAAGAGC
Source organism: Sphaerodactylus townsendi (assembly GCF_021028975.2). Taxonomy (NCBI): domain Eukaryota; kingdom Metazoa; phylum Chordata; class Lepidosauria; order Squamata; family Sphaerodactylidae; genus Sphaerodactylus; species Sphaerodactylus townsendi. Next base: position 608,736 of record NC_059431.1, on the reverse strand, counting down.
ATTGCACATGTTCCATTTCCACCAAATTTTCCACATTTTTGTGCGGGGGGGCAGAACTGGGGGAAAATACACTTTTATTTTTCTGTGGCTTCCAAAGGTGCAGACATTTTATACCTCCACCTGCCTGACAACGTGTATGTTGTGAGGAGACAAAAGAAAACGTGCTTATAAGCCACCTTAAGACTCCTTACAGGAGAAAAGGGCAGGGTATAAGTCCAAACTCTTCCTCTTCTGAAGAAAGAGCACCCCCGAAGCAGCTCAGTCGGATGGGGGGGGGGGGAGTCTACCAAAATCACCTCCCTCCTTTTTCTGTTTGTGGAATCCCCTCCAATGAATTCAAGTCATTATTCCCATTACTCCTTAAGTCTTCTTAAGGTTTCTGAGGGACAAGAGCAACTGGTTCTGGTGGGTTTTCTGGGCTGTGTGGCCGTGGCCTGGTAGATCTTGTTCCTAACGTTTCGCCTGCATCTGTGGCTGGCATCTTCGGAGGTGTATCACAGAGGGAAGTCTGTTACACACTGTGTCCAGTTACACACAGTGTGTAATAGACTTCTCTCTGTGATACACCTCTGAAGATGCCAGCCACAGATGCAGGCGAAACGTTAGGAACTAGATCTACCAGGCCACGGCCACACAGCCCGGAAAACCCACCACAACCAGTTGAATCTGGCCGTGAAAACATTCAACAATAGAAGAGCAAGTTTATACACAGAAGAAATATGTGCCAACCCATAAATAGTGCTACTCTGCCCAAGCCTGTTTTTCCATACACCGTGAGACTTACCTTACCATCATAACTATGATTGAAGGATGATTGAAGGATTGGAGCACCTTCCTTATGAGGAGAGGCTGCAGCGTTTGGGACTCTTTCGTTTGGAGAGGAGACGTCCGAGCGGGGATATGATTGAAGTCTATAAAATTATGCATGGGGTAGAAAATGTTGACAGAGAGAAATTTTTCTCTCTTTCTCACAATACTAGAACCAGGGGGCATTCATTGAAAATGCTGGGGGGAAGAATTAGGACTAATCAAAGGAAACACTTCTTCACGCAACGTGTGATTGGTGTTTGGAATATGCTGCCACAGGAGGTGGTGATGGCCACTCACCTGGATAGCTTTAAAAAGGGTTTGGACAGATTGATGGAGGAGAAGTCGATCTATGGCTACCAATCTTGATCCTCCTTGATCTCAGATTGCAAAGGCCTTAGCAGACCAGGTGCTCGGGAGCAGCAGCAGGAGGAGGCCATTGCTTTCCCATCCTGCAGGTGAGCTCCCAAGGCACCTGGTGGGCCACTGCGAGTAGCAGAGAGCTGGACTAGATGGACTCTAGTCTGATCTAGCTGGCTTGTTCTTATGTTCTTATGATTACAGAAGAACAACAGTCCTAATTAAATATATCCTTCCAAATTACTTTGCATGCATGACTGCAATAATCTGGCACAAGACCATCGAGACAGATTCCAGAGCTCTGGCTAATGCAGAAAGCTTCCGTCAACGATCTCTGACTCCAGCACTGGTAATTGGCTGAATGCAATGATCTGAACGCCAATGTCATGAAGGGAAGTTGGCAGAAGGCTGGAAAAAGAAAGTTTAGGATGGGGCTTGATAAAATCCCGGGCGCTGGGGCACCAGCGCATCTAAAAATTTCACTGCAGCACCTAGTGTGTTCAACAGGCACTTGTTGTGTCTCTTGAAGAGTCCCAGTAGAAATACAAAGTTTAGTTAGATGAGCACAAAGGGGCCCCCCATATGTTGCAACGACAATCAGAGTTACCCTATTTTTAACCATCTGATGAAAGCACCTTTGACTCTTGAAAGTTCATACCCAAAAAAATAGTGTTGGTCTCTAAGCTACTACTAGACTGGAATCTAACTTGCCCATATCTATTTTACATACAGCACTACAAAACAGGTATTTAAGCAGCTGAAGCAAGAACAACTTTCCCAGCAAAGGGGAAAACGAAACACTTTCATTGTGGTATCTGCAACCTAACTAGAGATATTTCTGGAAATTCTGAAGTCACGGCAGGAAAAGCAGATCCTCTGAAGATGCCAGCCACAGATGCAGGCAAAACGTCAGGAGAAAATGCTACTGGAACACGGCCATACAACCTGGAATACCCACAACACCCTGGTGTATTAACTGTTGGACAAAACAGTCAATAGCAATAACATCCTTGAAAATATTTCATATGTCTATAGCAGTGATGGCGAACCTTTTTGAGGCCGGGTGCCCAAACTGCAACCCAAAACCCACTTATTTATCGCAAAGTGCCAACACGGCAATTTAACCTGAATACTGAGGTTTTAGTTTAGACAAAACGGTTGGCTCCGAAGAGTACGTTACTAAGGAGTAAGCTTGGTGGTAGTCGGTGGCTTTGCTTTGAAGCAACCATGCAATTCTTCGAACAGGTGAATCACGATCCTAGAGGAGGGTTTACTCAGAAGCAAGCCCCATTGCCAGCAACCAAGCGTACTCCCAGGTAAAGGATCACGCTTTAGTTCTTTGCATGAAAATCAGTGGGGTTTAACAGCGCTTAGCAGGGTTACCTACACTGCTTCCCCAAAACTAGATCTTAGGTTTAATGCTAATAATCGAGCCCAGCGGCCCAGGCCAGCCTAGATGTGTGGGGGGTGGGCACTCTGTTTGTGTGTGCCCACAGAGAGGGCTCTGAGTGCCACCTCTGGCACCTGTGCCATAGGTTCGCCACCACTGGTCTATAGGCTTCATAGGTAATACCTTATTATTATTATTATTATTATTATTATTACAATTTATTCTCTGCCCTTTACAACAATCTAATGGGGTACACTGTATGCCCAGACCTGGATGGCCTCATCAGATCCTAGACACTCAGCTGTGGTTAGCCCTTGGACAGGAATCCACCAAGGAAGTCTCCGTTTGCAACCAAGAGGCAGGCAACGGAAATATCAACTCTGTCCATCTCTTGCCTTGACAACTCTACACAGTTAAGTAAAGATAACACCAAACCTGGGAGCGGCAAGTACAAATGAGATACAAATGCAATCCCCTCCCTGCTGCATACAAAAAGACAATCAATTAAATATTCATGAAATGTATAATAAAGTGTCACGGTGCAATTAAAAACAACCATCACCTATTACATAAAGCATTCAAATTACAACAGAACTCAAAACACAGGAAGCAAAGCACATCTCAATCTAAGACAACTTCTCTTGATATCCTAATTTCATTCTAAACAAGACGCTGAGAATCAAGTATAATTAGTCCAGCAGTAAACAAGACTCTGGAAGCCAAAAATAGCGGTTTTCGCGATAAGAAGTCCGCTTTCAAGGATTTTTCTTCAAGGTGCAAAGCCCCCTTTGTGACGCAGCTTGTGCTGAATCGCATTCCTATGCTTTCTTGAGTTTGAGACTGCGAAGCAGTCTGACAAACAATGTGACCTGTGTTGAATCACATTCCTATGTATTTCTGGCAGTAATGCCACAAGGATTGCTGGCAAGCAAATGCTCTCAGCGTGGTCTCGGCATTCCCCCAAATCTCCTATTTGCTGTTGGAATACTAAGAAAGAAGAGACACAGCCCTCCCCCCCAAATCCTATCCCAGTGGTGGCGAACCTATGGCACAGGTGCCAGAGGTGACACTCAGAGCCCTCTCTGTGGGCACGCGTGCACAGAGTTCGTCATGTGATAATAGTGTAATTATTTCAGGGAGATTATTAGCATTAAACTTAAGACCTAGTTTTGGGGAAGCACTGTAGGTAACCTTTTTAAGTGCTGCTAAACCCTACTGATTTTCATGGGAAGAACGAAAGCGTGATCCTTTACCTGGGAGTAAGCTCGGTTGCTGACAATGGGGCTTGCTTCTGAGCAAACCCTCCTAGGGTCATGATTCACCCGTTCGAAACGTTCCACAGTTGCTTCAAAGCAAAGCCACTGACTACCACCACTCCCAAGTAACGCGCGCCTTGGAGCTAACCGTTTTTTCTATACTAAAACCTCAGTATTCAGGTTAAATTGCCATGTTGGCACTTTGCGATAAATAAGTGGGTTTTGGGTTGCAGTTTGGGCACTCGGTCTTGAAAAGGTTCGCCATCACTGTCCTATCCCATCCCCTCCCCACACACTTCACATCTGTAGTCTGGGCTGTTTTGGCACGCACAGGAGAGAAGGAAACTGAAAGGATATAAACACAATTTCTTGAGAATACGTCCCCTTGAAGAATTAGTTCAGAGTAAACAGACTGTGCTGCCTGTCCAGGTACATTCAAGCAAGGCAAATTGCACCGAACGTTCTCAGTGAGAAGTCATCTTAGGACCTCTTCAATCATTTATGCTGAAGATGAGCATTCAATGGATGTAATTAACTGCTTTCTCAAGCTCGAGCCACGGTAAGTATTGCCCGAAGGACAAGCGCTTCCAATCTTGCTTCTAAAGAAGTTTGTTTGTTCGTTTGTTTGTTTTTCAAACTTATATACCGCCCAACCCCCATAGGGCTCTGGGCGGTGAACAACATGAAAATTCAAATACAGATAGACATAAAAATCAATTACAAATTAATCTCTCAATAATGTGAATTAAAATGTAGCAATTAATACATGAACAATGCCCGCAAAAATCCCTCTTAAACCCTCCCGAGAGGAAAGAAGAAAGGATGGGTCCTACAGATGGTAATGGACCCTAATTCCATGGGAATGGAAGGGGGGGCGCCCTTTCAGCAGCTGGACACTCCAAAAGCCTGGCAGAACAACTCCGTCTTGCAGGCCCTGCGGAAATCACCAAGATCCCACAGGGCCCGGACAGCTGGAGGAAGAGTGTTCCACCAGGCAGGGGCCAGGGCTGTAAAGAGGAATCCCATCTTCTTCCATCCACAGCAGACTTAAGCTTGCTGAAAACTTAAGAAAGAAAAAAGCCACAACCACCATAACAAACTAAAATTAGCTGTTCCGTTACCAAGACAACTCGGGCCAGAAGACAGCTTTAAGAGTGGCTTATACCCCATGCCTAACAAACTAATTTCTAAGAAGAAAATTCAAGAGTCTTTGCTAGGTTCGGAGGTGGGTTTGAGAGCTACCCGTGGGAAAAGTATTAGATAACCCAGGGCGGTCTGTACTGTCCATCTGAGAGCTCCATCTTCAAGAGACCTTTGCTCACGAGCCATGTCATTCAGTTGTCCCAAAGGTTTCTTACTACCAAGAACCAACATGATTATGGACACGAACTCTCCAGAACGGCTGCTTATCTGTGGCCCCTTCTGCACATGCAGAATGAAGAAGAAGAAGAAGAAGAAGAAGAAGAAGAAGAAGAAGAAGAAGAAGAAGAAGAAGAAGAAGAAGAAGAAGAAGAAGAAGAAGAAGAAGAAGAAGAAGAAGAAGAAGAAGAAGAAGAAGAAGAAGAAGAGGAGGAGGAGGAGGAGGAGGAGGAGGAGGAGGAGGAGGAGGAGGAGGAGTTTGGATTTATATCCCCCCTTTCTCTCCTGCAGGAGGAGGAAGAGGAAGAAGAAGAAGAAGAAGAGGAGGAGGAGGAGGAGGAGAAGGAGAAGAAGAAGGAGAAGAAGAAGGAGGAGGAGTTTGGATTTATATCCCCCCTTTCTCTCCTGCAGGAGGAGGAAGAAGAAGAAGAAGAGGAGGAGGAGGAGAAGAAGAAGGAGAAGAAGGAGAAGGAGGAGTTTGGATTTATATCCCCCCTTTCTCTCCTGTAGGAGACTCAAAGGGGCTGACAATCTCCTTGCCCTTCCCCCCTCACAACAAACACACTGTGAGGTGGGTGGGGCTGAGAGAGCTCCCAGAAGCTGTGACTAGCCCAAGGTCACCCAGCTGGCGTGTGTGGGAGTGCACAGGCTAATCTGAATTCCCCAAATAAGCCTCCAAAGCTCAGGCGGCAGAGCTGGGAATCAAACCCGGTTCCTCCAGATTAGATACACGAGCTCTTAACCTCCTACGCCACTGCTGCTCCTATTACACATTCAATCCACTTTCACAATTGTTTGAAAGTGGATTTTGCTATTCCGCACTGTAAAATCCAGCTTCAAGGTGCATTGAAAGTGGATTGAAAGTGCATTGTTCTGCATGTGCGGAAGGGGCCTGTCAGTCAGTTGCTCTTATATTATCACAGTCTGAAGGAAAATGCAAGGAGAGGAACTAATTGTGCACACAGCGCAGCCCTGACCTCAACGGGGAATCAGAATAAGATATTTCAAGTAAATAGAGTTTCTAGACAAGCAATTCAAATATGGCTCCCATGTTGCATATTAATAGTATTCTCCCACTGCAAGTCTATAATGGCTGTAAGCAGGGGAAAGCAGCAATAGTCTTATTTGCTCATTCTAAATGCAATTTCTCATTAAAAAAAAACAAATGTCATCAAATCGTCTCTTCTTTAGCCACATGAATTGGGGGCTGGGGATGAAATGTGGATTAAGCTAGTTAAAGAAATACTTAGAACTTGCATATCTTAACGCATCTCCCTTGCAGGGTCAAAGATTGAGATGGACAGTTGTGAAAGCACCTCCCCCCCCCACCCCCTGTAGATTGCACAGAACTGCAAAAACATTCAATACAATGTCAGAGGGTGTGTGCGATCCAGATAAGCAACCCAGGTCCGTGCACGCAGACCACAGCATTTGGGCTGGGGGCAATCGGTTGCAGTCCTTCCGAATCACTGACAAGGGGAACGTGAGCAACAGTTGTTCCGCCAGCCTGCAAAAAGGTAAACTGGCCAATTTGCCTGGCCATGCGCATTTTCTGTCGCAGCTCCTGAATTGCGAAAAGGCTGACCTGAGACTGTCAGAAAGGCCCCTGTGTTGCAATACCTTTGCAAAATATGCAAAACAGAATTGCTCAAAAGGCTGTTCTCACAGAGGAAACAGGGCCCTGGCGTAATAGCTCAAGGAGTTGACTTACTGGAGACAAAGGGTTTTTTAGAAATCTAAACCGATTATCTTGTAGCCTAAAACAAATAAGTTTGCATGCTTTGACGAATGCCTTGTAGCTTTAAACACACGTTTGCTTGGCTTGCTCTGTTTTCCAGCCCAACTGAATGGTTTCGCCCAACCGTGAATCTTTGCTGTTAAGATTAAAATGTCATTAGGTTTTGCAATCCGCTTACTGATTGACTGAATAAAGTTTATCATACTTGCATTCCACCTTGGGCCCCAGTAAGAAACGCAGTTTAGGAAGGAAAATAACAAATAAACAAATAATAAAGTGATAATAAATAAAATAAAACAGAACAAGAATTGAGGGCCCTGTAAGCATAAGCATTTATTGTCATTGTGCACGCACAACGAAATTTACAGCAGCATTCCTCGATGCACACAATTTCAGACTCATACCCCATCCTCACTTTCCCCTTCCTCCACCCATCCCTACACAGCCCCAAACACATCAACACGAAGCCGTGGAGTTTAGCATAGCCACAGCTCTAGAGTAGAAGCTGTCTCTAAGCCTCTTTGTCCTAGTTTTGATAGACCTGTATCGTCTGCCGGATGGTAACAGTTCAAAAAGAGAGTGTGCTGGATGAGACGGGTCTCTTGGAATATTTTGGGCTTTCTTTAGGCTTCGGGAATTATAGAGTTCTTCCAGGGAGGGGAGAGGGCAGCCGATAATCCTCTGTGTAGTAGTGATCGCCCTTTGGAGTGCCTTCCTGCCACTGTGCAACTGGAGAACCATACACAGATGCAGTAGGTTAAGTAGGTAGGTAACAGCACAAAAGAATACAAAAGCATATTCCATATCTACAACGATTTCTCCCTTCATCTCCTGGGACATTTTTCTTGTTCATCTCCCCATCACAGCTGTGCTTCCCTCGAGATCATGTTTTGATTCCTTCAGTTTATGTCTCAACAGGAATTACAGAAAAAATTCTTTACCAAACGGGAATCTAGCTACTGAGGCATCCTCCACCTGGATAACTGACTTGCAACCTCTGCCTAGAAGGAATTCCAAATGTATACTATTCACTGATTTTTATAAATCTGTCCAAAATTCCCTTTAAAAGTTAACCTCACTAATGGGTCAGGAAAGGTTGCCGTATCACCTGAGCAAGTTCTAGGGCAGTGATGGCGAACGTTTTTGAGACTGAGTGCCCAAACTGCAACCCAAAACTCACTTATTTATCACAAAGTGCCAACATGGCAATTTAACCTGAATATTGAGGTTTTAGTATAGAAAAAACGGTTAGCTCCAAGGCGCGCGTTACTTGGGAGTGGTGGTAGTCGGTGGCTTTGCTTTGAAGCAACTGTGGAACGTTTCGAATGGGTGAATGACGACCCTAGGAGGGTTTACTCAGAAGCAAGCCCCATTGCCAGCAACCTAGCTTACTCCCAGGTAAAGGATCGTGCTTTAATTCTTCCCATGAAAATCAGTGGGGTTTAACAGCGCTTAACAGGGTTACCTACACTACTTCCCCAAAACTAGGTCTCAGTTTTAATGCTAATAATCTCCCTGAAATAATTACACTATTATCACATGATGAACTCTGGGCACGCATGCCCACAGAGAGGGCTCTGAGTGCCACCTCTGGCACCCGTGCCATAGGTTCGCCACCACTGGGCTATAACTTTCAAACAGGAATACGACAGCCCTGCAGAACAACACCTGGCCAGCATCCTGTTTGCAGAGTTGGCCTAATGGATGCCTCCAAAGCCTCCCCAAGGCAAGAATGCACCTCCATCTGAGCTGTCCATCTGCTCCATAACTGGTACTCAGACTGCCTCTGGAACAGGAAATTCCATGCCGCTATGACAGCTACTGTCATGCCGAGGGGGCGTGGATCAGTGATAGGTTATCAGTTTGACCTGCAGAAAGTCCAGGTACCATCCAGAGCAGCGGTCTGCAACCTGTGGCTCTCCAGATGTTCATGGACTACAATTCCCATCAGCCCCTGCCAGCAATTGGCCATGCTGGCAGGGGCTGGTGGGATTTGTAATCCATGAATATCTGGAGAGCCGCAAGTTGCAGACCCCTGATCCAGAGCATCTCCGGCTCAAAGGATCAGTGACAGCTGGTGTCAAAGAGTTCCACCTGAAGCCCTGGAGAACAACTGCCAGTCTGAGTAGAAAACGCTATCTTTGATAGGTCTGATTCAGAATAAGGCAGGTTCACCAGTTAACACAGCGATGGCAAACCTTTTCAAGGCCAAGTGCCCAAACTGCAACCCAAAACCCACTTATTTATTGCAAAGTGCCAACACGACAATTTAACCTGATTACTGAGGTTTTAGTTTAGAAAAAATGGTTGGCTCAAGTGTCGTGCATTACTCGGGAGTAAGCTTGGTGGTAGTCGATGGCCTTGCTTTGAAGCAATTGTGCAACTCTTCCAAAGGGTGAATCACGACCCTAGGAGGGTTTACTCAGATGCAAGCCCCATTGCCAGCAACCGAGCTTACTCCCAGGTAAAGGATTGTGCTTTAGTTCTTTGCATGAAGATCAGTGGGGTTTAACAGTGCTTAACAGGGTTACCTACACTGCTTCCCCAAAACTAGGTTTAATGCTAATAATCGAGCCCAGCGGCCCAGGCCAACCTAGATGGGGGGGGGGGGCAAACTATGTTTGCGCAGGCCCACAGAGAGGGCTCTGAGTGCCACCTCTGGCACCCGTGCCATAGGTTCACCATCACTGAATTAACACATGACTGCTGGTATTGTCCAATAAAACTCTCCTTTCAAAGTCACATAATAGCCAGCAGAACCTTTTGTAGAAAAGAATCCTTCAAGATCTGAGAGCCAGCATGGTGTAGTGCCGTGGTGGTGAACCTTTGGCACTCCAGATGTTATGGACTACAATTCCCATCAGCCATGCTGGCAGAAGCTGATGGGAATTGTAGTCCATAACATCTGGAGTGCCAAAGATTCACCACCATTGGTGTAGTGGTTAAGAGCAGGTGGATTCTAATCTGGAGAACAGAGTTTGACTCCCCACTCCTCCATCTGAGCGGCTTATCTGGTGAACCAGATATGTTTCCGCACTCCTACATTCCTGCTGGGTGACCTTGGGCTAGTCACAGTTCTTCGGAACTCTCTCAGCCCCACCTGCCTCACAAGGTGTCTGTTGTGGGGTGAGGAAGGGAAAGGAGTTTGTAGCCCACCTTGAGTCTCCTTACTTAGAACTTGTATCGAGAGAGGCATGGGGTATAAATCCAAACTCTTCTTCTTCAAGTTTAATAATGTGTTGGCTAGGGGGAAGAAATGAGTGGCTGTTTTAAAAATAAAAAATGAATAGTTTTTTTTAAAAAATACTCAAATATAGAATTAGAACTATCTGGGGCATTTGGGAATCACAGGCTAATTTCCGTCACACAAGCAGCAGCATTTTGTAGGCTGAAAAGTAACTTTTTAGTAAAATTCCTCTGAATAAACCACAGACAGCAAAGTTTAGGCCCAGTTGTCCTGGCCAAAACATGTATTAAGAACATAAGAACAAGCCAGCTGGATCAGACCAGAGTCCATCTAGTCCAGCTCTCTGCTACTCGCAGTGGCCCACCAGGTGCCTTTGGGAGCTCACTTGTTTATTGATATTTAGTATTGAACTATTTCAGTTAAAAAAAATGTTACTTAAAAAAATTAACAAGGAGGCACATGGGAGAGTTGGAAACTGCTTCAATGGTGGCGAACCTTTGGCACTCCAGATGTTATGGACTACAATTCCCATCAGCCCCTGCCAGCACGGCCAATTGGCCATGCTGGCAGGGGCTGATGGGAATTGTAGTCCATAACATCTGGAGTGCCAAAGGTTCGCCACCACGGCGCTAGATTGTAGTGGACTGTGAAGATATTCAGCTCTCTTTCCAAGGCACATCAATCTGAAATACCTAATATTGGGGGGTGGAGAAAGGAATGGGGCATCTGCACGTTCAATGCGGCTGGTCCAAAGTTGGAGCATCATGAATCTTTTGAACAACCCTGTTAAATAAAGTAACTTATTTCCTCTAGAAAATGTATTGACAAAAAAACCCTTTTCTTCATGAGAAGAGAAAAATCACTACCCATTTACTCTGCACTTCACAACTTACAGTTTACTTTACTCATCTCCCCACCCACCATCCAAAAAGCCCCAATCATTTTATGCCTTCCTCATCAGACAGCATCCCCAAAAAATCTGGTTAGCCATTTCTGCGCTCTCGAGCGCTACAATAATTTTTGTGAGAGACGCAGCCAGGATTCCAAAGGCGGCTGCACCATAGATCTAGATAAAGATGCTGCAATATTGGATGTTTTATTTCCAATCTCCTTCCACACCAAGCTGCGCGCCTTGTTAAAAGCTTCTCTTAAAGCCGTCCCCAGTTCCTGAAATATCAATAAACAAGGACATCATAAAACTGACAGGAACAAAAAAACAGCTGCTATGGTAACAAAACCCCTTTCCGGGAAGCAAACTAAGTTTTCTAAGTTTTCGAGCCCCTCGGGGTTCTATGATTCCTTATGCAATACCCATCTCCTAACTCAGTGATGGCGAACCTTTTCGAGACCGAGTGCCCAAACTGCAACCCAAAACTCACTTATTTATCGCAAAGTGCCAACATGGCAATTTAACCTGAATACTGAGGTTTTAGTATAGAAAAAACGGTTGGCTCCAAGGCGCGCGTTACTTGGGAGTGGTGGTAGTCGGCGGCTTTGCTTTGAAGCAACTGTGGGACGTTTCGCACGGGTGAATCACAACCCTAGGAGGGTTTACTCAGAAGCAAGCCCCATTGCCAGCAACCTAGCTTACTCCCAGGTAAAGGATCGTGCTTTAATTCTTCCCATGAAAATCAGTGGGGTTTAACAGAGCTTAGCAGGGTTACCTACACTATTTCCCCAAAACTAGGTCTCAGGTTTAATGCTAATAATCTCCCTGAAATAATTACACTGTTATCACATGACGAACTCTGTGCACGCGTGCCCACAGAGAGGGCTCTGAGTGCCACCTCTGGCACTCGTGCCATAGGTTCGCCACCACTGTCCTAACTGGACAGGGGAGCAACTATCTGAGGTATCACCTATATTTTGCAAATTGCCAACTTTCTTTCCAGAAGCAGAGGAACACCACAACAACGCTGGTGTAACCTCCACAACAATATAACACTGGATCCAGCAGATCAGTTTAATTAACAATGGCGCTTCTTTCGCACCAGGAACCTTCCTCAGGAGGTAGACATTTGTAAGCTCCAGGGCTGGCGTATATACTGGCTCATTACAGGGCTGGCGTATATACTGGCTCACACGTATCATTACAGAGTCTCTGGGGATAACACCACTGAGCCAGCCAGACCCTGTCTGCTGGTCACCTATTAGTGGTCATATCAAATATTTCCTTTTAAACAAATATTGAAGATTACACAGAAGCACGGATTCCTGCACTGCAGGGGGTTGGACTGGATGGCCCCTTGGGGTCTCTTCCACGATTCTAAGTATCAAAAACAAGCATCAGAAGGAGGAAGATGCATTTAATACTGATTTTTTTTCAGGCACAGGAATCTGAAAAGAAATCCGAAATTAGCTGATCCATTTATTTATTTTAAAAAAATTGTATGCTGCCTTTCTGTACCACAAAGCCTCCACAGTGGCAAACAATCCAAACGTTTAAGCATAAGCATTTTATTGTCATTGTGCACGCACAATGAAATTTACAGCAGCATTCCTCGATGCACACAATTCCAGACTCATACCCCATCCTCGCTTTCCCCTTCCTCCACCCATCCCTACACAGCCCCAAACACGTCAACACGAAGCCACGGAGTTCAGCATAGCCACAGCTCTAGAGGAGAAGTTGTCTCTAAGCCTCTTGGTCCTAGATTTGATAGACCTGTATCATCTGCCGGATGGTCACAGTTCAAAAAGAGAGTGTGCTGGATGAGACGGGTTAAATACAGACATTTATTTTTATATAATTAAGAAGATATGTAAAAAGAAATTGATTTATTGACTGATTGTCACTTCAGAGAGTTAAATCACAAAATCTTTGCCAAGACTAATATTTCACGCCAAGCTACCCCAAAAAGGGAGGCTGTGCCCCTCCCCTCCTACAAACCCCCTGTTGGTATGCAGCCTCTCCCCCCACCTTAGTGTAGTCCACAGGTTTGCTCCACTCTGCAAGGCCATCCCCAGATAATGCACCAGGCCGGTGAAAGGCATTGCCATAACCCACCCACCCCCCCGGCATTCTTACATAGCAAAGCCCTAACATAAGCAGTACAGCGCAGAGGCTGTTCAGATGCCACAACCTCCTAGCCCAGTGATGGCGAACCTTTCGACACCGAGTGCCCAAATTGCAACCCAAAACCCACTTATTTATCGCAAAGTGCTAACACGGCAATTTCACCTGAATACTGAGGTTTTTGTTTAGAAAAAACAGTTGCCTCTGAGGCACGCATTACTCTGGAGTAAGCTTGGCGAAGCAACCGTGCAGTGCTTTGAATGGGTGAATCACGACCCTAGGAGAGTTTACTCAGAAGCAAGCCCCATTGCCAGCAACCAAGCTTACTCCCAGGTAAAGGATCGTGCCCAGGCCAGTCTAGATATGTGTGTGTGTGCCCACGAAAGGGCTCTGAGTGCAATCTCTGGCACCCGTGCCAGAGGTTTGCCACCAATGTCCTAGCTTCTCCTGGAGACGTGGAAAGACCACGCAGCAAAACACCGGTTGACACTTAACCGTTAACAGCTTTTGTGTTTTTTCAAGCAGGTATCAATTCTTCCACTTATTTCATGCTTTTGTAACTGAAGGCTGACCAGGGGCTCCAAGATGAAATCCGGAGGGAAGAAATCACGTAGTGAGCTGTTCACCCCTCCAGATAAAACCAAAGCCCAGAAGCACCTTCAACACTGACAATATTTATTCAGTATGAACTTTAATGAGTCACAGCTCACTTCCTCAGACACACGGAGGGAAATCAGACTGGGAATTCTATTTAAAGGGAAGATTACACAAGAAGAAGAGTTTGGATTTATATCTCCCCTTTCTCTCCTGCAAGGAGACTCAAAAGGACTTACAATCTCCTTTCCTTCCCCCCCCCCCCCCACAACAAACACCCTGTGAGTTGGGTGGGGCTGACAGAGCTCCAAAGAGCTGTGACTAGCCCAAGTTCACCCTGTTGGCATGTGTTGGGAGTGTACAAGCTAATCTGGTTCACCAGATAAGCCTCCACAGCTCAAGTGGCAGAGCGGGGAATAAAACCTGGCTCTCCAGATTAGAGTGCACCTGCACGCTAGCTCAAGAGGTGGGTAAGAATGCCATACGGAAACTTTTGACTTTACACATGTAAAGGATCAGAATAGGAGAAGAGATTACAAACAGCTAAACAAGGTGATTAAATCAACTCGGGGAGGGAACCTAACATTACTGAAAGCTGTAATTCACAATAATTGTTTTGACGTTAAACTGTTTCACACGATAGCATGCTAATTTCCTCATTAACGTGATGATTGAAGCACCTTTACACACACGATAGGGTTCCTTCGGCAGTGAGCATCAAAACATTAAAAGGCCATTTAAATAGGAGTGTACATGAAAATGTTAAGAAGAAAAGGAAGAGTTTGGATTTATATCCCCCTTTCTTTCCTGCAGGAGACTCAAAGGGGCTTATAATCTCCTTGCTCTTCCCCCCTCATAACAAACACCCTGTGAGGTGGGTGTGGCTGAGAGAGCTCCGAGAAGCTGTGACTAGCCCAAGGTCACCCAGCTGGCGTGTGTGGGAGTGTACAGGCTAATCTGAATTCCCCAGATAAGCCTCCACAGCTCAGGCGGCAGAGCAGAGAATCAAACCCAGTTCTCCAGATTAGATACACGAGCTCTTAACCTCCTACGCCACTGCAGCTAGAAAGACATACAATAAGACACCCTCATAACACAGCCACTGGGGGAGGGGGCCAATAAAAGTGAGAGACAGCAAGACAAAAACAGCTGGCAGAAAGCAATGAGGAAGACAGGAGGATCTCCCACTGAGAGAGCAAAAGAAGAAGAGTCTGGATGTATACTCCACCCTTCTCTCCTGCAAGGAGACACAAAGTGGCCTACAAGCTCCTTTCCCTTCCTCTCCCCACAGCAAACACCTTGAAAGGTAGGTGGGGCTGAGAGGGTTCCGAAGAACTGGGACTAGCCAAAGGTCACCCAGCAGGAATCTAGGAGTGCGGAAACACATCTGGTTCACCAGATATGTCTCTGCCACTCAGGTGGAGGCGTGGGGAATCAAACCTGGTTCTCCAGATTAGAATCCACCTGCTCTTAACCACTACATCACGCTGGAGAGTGGCCAACGTTTGCCACCATGACCAAGAAGGGCCTCAGATGGCAGAGGCATCTGAAGCACAGCCTCCAAAGATGGCCAGAGTGGAAGCAAAAGTTCCTACTCCCTTGGCTACTGCAAGCTGTATGGGTTTTAAAGGTCAATAACAGCAAACTTGAACTGGGCCCACAAACAAGTGTGAAGCCAGCATATTATTATTATTGTTATTATTGTTATTAAACTTGATAAACCGCCCACCCCTGAAAGGCTCTGGAATAAGATTCTGATTATATGGTTCCTACAATCAGCTGCGGTCAATTCTCTGGTTGCAGCATTCTGTACCACCTATAGCAGTGGTGGCAAACCTATGGCACGGGTGCCAGAGGTGGCACTCAGAGCCCTCTCTGTGGGCACACACAAGCAGAGTGCCCCCCCCCACACACACACACATCTAGGCTGACCTGGGCTGCTGGGCTCGATTATTAGCATTAAACCTAAGACCTAGTTTTGGGGAAGCAGTATAGGTAACCCTGTTAAGCGCTGTTAAACCCCACTGATTTTCATGCGAAGAACTAAAGCGCGATCCTTTACCTGGGGGTAAGCTTGGTTGCTGGCAATGAGGCTTGCTTCTGAGTAAACCCCCCTAGGGTCGTGATTCACCTGTTCGAAGCGTTGCACAGCTGCTTCAAAGCAAAGCCACTGACTACCACCAAGGTTACTCCCGAGTAACGCATGCCTCGGAGCCAACCGTTTTTTCTAAACTAAAACCTCAGTATTCAGGTTAAATTGCCATGTTGGCACTTTGTGATAAATAAGTGGATTTTGGGTTGCAATTTGGGTACTTGGTCTCGAAAAGTTTTGCCATCACTGACCTATAGCTTTCAGACAGTCTTCAAGGGCAGCCCTACATCCACCTCACTGCAGTAATCTAAGCCAACTGTTTTAAGGAAATGCATCACAGTGGCAAGATCTTTCCGATCCAGGAAGGGCTGAGGGTGGCTTACCTGCACCCTGGTCACCGCTGCCATCAGTTTATCCAATAAGAAGCAAGCCCTCCCAAGCTACAAACTGGCTCTTTTAGGGAAGAGTACAACCCCATGCAGAACAAGAAGTATTCCTCCCCACCACCTGCTGCGGCTACCTCCCCACCACCAGCGCTACCCCAAGCTTTGCCAGTGTCCCGGGGGCATCCTAGGGCTGGGGCTTCCAGCGCAGATACATCGCAATTTTCATGGCGTGTCTCTATTCTCACATAAGAAAAGGGGGTGCAATAGTAAATATTAATAATAATAGAACTACCACTACTGTTGCACTCTGGCTATAACTAATATTTCAAATGCGTATATCTATATACATGAGTTTATATCATTGTTCATATTTTTTATATTTCATTAGTTATAAATACAATCAATTCTTGTGGACCACATCCAACAGGTAAGTTCAACTTATTTTTAACAACTAGAACAGATTCAGGGTCATCCGTATTAATTCAGGTAACCTGTGAGGCTGATGAAGACATCGAAAAACGCGGATTAGGCGCAATGCGTTTTCCTCCTTGTGTTTAAAAGAATTTGGACTTATGCCTGTTCACAATTTTGGACTTATCATTGAATACGTACAGAATACTTACCTGAGCGGATTCATATAAAATATTGATGAACCAAGATGGACTGAATATATTTATGTACATACATGTTTTCGCATTGATTGAATACTTACCTTAAGGATGTTGAACTGATGGGAGAGTATGAACTAAATACTGACCTGAATTAATACGGATGACCCTGAATCTATTTGTTATAGTTGTTAAAAATAAGTTGAACTTACCTGTTGGATGTAGTCGACAAGAAGTGATTGTATTTATAACTAATGAAATATAAAAAATATGAACAATGATATAAATTCATGTATATAGATATACGCATTTGAAATATTAGTTATAGCCAGAGTGCAACAGTAGTGGTATCTCTATTCTCCCCAGAAGGGAGCTTCAGGTAAGGTCTTTTAAAAAACTTTTTCCAACTTCCCACATTGCGAGCAAGCTCTGGACTGAGCTGTAAGACTCTTCGCTATTTTTACTGCACTCAAAAATAAGTCTGCGGTTATGTCGTAACTGTGAACTTTTAATCATTTTACTGGCGAGGTGGGGATTAAAAGAGAGAGAGAGAGAACAGACTGTTCTAAAAGGGTTCTTCTGGAAGATCAGAAAACAGTGCTTTATTCTCTTTAAAAGAATCTATATGAAGGATCACATCATGTACCTGGGCCGACCGATACAATAAATGAAGTAACTGTGACTCAGTAAGAGGAAGTTCTAAGTGAATAGTACTGAGCTGCGTCATCCCAGGTAGATGCCAGAATTTCTAATAGCAGCCACTCCCCCCCCAAAAAAAAAACTGCACAGAAAGGGGGGGGGGAAGCACAAAGCCCGGCATAACACCCCTCCCACTGCACCGATTAAGAAAAGAGGATCTCTGCTTCTGCCAGTAGCGGCATTAACTATTATCGGAACTCTGTAACAGCTCGGTTGAAGCCCAACAGCACCTTCGAGACCGGTATGATTTCGGAATACGAGCTTTCGAGAATCAGAGCCGCCTCTTTCAGGTATGAGGGAAGGCAGGTTTGACTCTCGAAAGCTCAAGCCACCAAAATCGTGGACTCAAATCCAGCTGTTCTACTGCAGGTCGACTCAAATCCAGCTGTTCTACTACAGGTCGACATGACTTGCCCTCTGAAACTCCGGGTGGGTCACTGCAAGTCACAGAGTGCTGGACTACATGGACTCTGGTCTGATTCAACAGGCTCCTTCTGATGTTCTTATGGGTGGCGAGGGCGACTACAGACGATCCCCCCCCCCTCCTGCGACTGGTGGTGGAAAGAGCCACCGAGTCACAGCTGATTCACGGCGACCCCGTAGGGCACCAGTGTCAAACTCACAGCCCTTCAGATGTTAGGGACGATAGTTCCCAGCCAGCATGATGATGGCAGGGGATGATGGGAACTGTAGTCCATAACATCTGGAGGGCTGCGAGTTTGACACCTACGCGTGTAGGATTTTCAAGGCAAGAGACAGTCAGAGGTGGTTTGCCCTTGCCTGCCTCTCGTAGGCTGGGAGAGTTCAGAGAGAACTGTGACTGGCCCAAGGTCACCCCCGCAGGCTTCATGTGGAGAAGTGGAGAATGGAACCCAGTTCTCCGTATTACAGTCTGCCACTCTTGCCCACTACCCCATGATTGTTCTCCACCGGGAATCAGGGGCCTTTATATTATTATGTTCTGCTGTTTTTCATTATGTCGTTATGTTATTATGTTAATCTTATTGATGTTTTTGCCACATGTAATGTTATGATCATTGCTGTTTGCTGTTTGTTGTTTGCTCTGTTATATTGTACGAAGTCGTGCTATGCTTATTGATTTTTTTGCCATTGTGCGATACTATGTTGATGTTTGCTGATTTGATTATCCTTGTTTGTCGTTTTATACCGCTGTTGTTCGCCGCCCTGAGCCCTACGGGGGAGGGCAGGATATAAGTCAAATAATGAAATAAAAAATAATTAATTAATATACAACCTCGTCCTTCCAAAATAACTATCATAAATATCGTTCACAGAGGGCCTTAAAGGAAGGGGAAATGACCAATGCTTTCTCACCTTAAAAAAGGGTGAAAAAGCAGAAATTGTGGCAGTGGAACCAATATGCAAGGGATGCAGAAATTTATAGGTATGAAGATGTAATTCCCCTTTAGAGAGATGGGAGGATTCCACAGCTGACACCTCACCTGTCAAAGATTTTTACCATCTTAAGATAGGTCATCTCCGCAGCACAGACTCCACTTAAATAGCAAAACCTCCTTTTGTTTTGCATACCCAGAAGGAACACGGAAGACTGTGTCTGTCATTCATACACGTTTCACACGGACCTAGTGAGTTAGACTATTATGTATGACTGCAGGAAACCATAGCGTGGCCACCTCTAAATTGGAAAATACCTGGGAATAGTTGGAGGGGAGCTGGGAAGGGTGTGGTTTGGAGAGGACAGACACCACAGCAGGGCATAATGTCATCAAATATAAAGCATCCGAAGCTTCCATTTCTCTGGACCGACCGATCTCTGTTGTCTCAGGATCAACTGTAACTGTAGGAGCTCTCCAGACCCCACCTGGAGGTTGGCAACACTACTCAACTATGGCACGGACTGGGTAATCATACACAAATCGTTCTCCCCACAGTTCAGCTACTGGATTAAAACGTCACTCTGATCTTTTTAGAATAAAACCCATCAATGTGGGCAAATGCCTCCAGACAGAGGCACCTACTTCTCTTCTGAGTAGGTCAGCCATCTTTGGCATACAGCCACCCAGCCGCAGACAACCCCACAGTCCTTACGACAACCCTGCAAGACAGCTATGTCCTTCCACAGAAAAGGGATGGAAGAAAAACTGTTTGCCCCCTAAGACCACGTTAAGATGACATCTGATCACAGGTGACTAACAAGTCATGCATAATAAACATGCGCTTTATACCGAGTCAGGCTATTGGCCTGTCGAGGTGAGTATTGCCTGCTCCGGCTGGCAGCAGCTTTCCGAGGACCCTGGGGGTGATCTCTCATGTCATCTACTGTGTCATTCTGGAGATGCCAGGGACTGAACCCAAACACCCTCTGAAGTCACTGAGCTGCAGCCACGCCCCGTGGTACTGTAGTTCGTCAACAACCCTTAGCGATTACATAAAACTTCAGAGAATTCAAAGCAATGACCCCGTTGACTACTGCCCCGGCTACAGGAAAGAAATGCCCATCAGGAAGTTTCCACTTGGGAGTTCATGGCAACCAGGTGGCCTCCAGGCCGGCCAGTCTCTCCAGCTTCTGGGAGCCAGCGTGGTGTGATGGTTAAGAGCAGGCGGATTCTAATCTGGAGAACCGGGTTTGATTCCCCACTCCTCCACCTGAGTGGCTGAGGCTTATCTGGTGAACCAGATGTGTTTCCGCACTCCTACATTCCTGCTGGGTGACCCTGGGCTGGTCACAGTTCTCTCTGAGCTCTCTCAGCCCCACCGACCTCACAAGGTGTCTGTTGTGGGGAGGGGAAGGGAAAGGAGATTGTCAGCCACCTTGAGTCTCCTTGCAGGAGAGAAAGGTGGGGCATGAATCCAAACTCTTCTTCTTCTTTTTCCTTTCCTGCCCTGGCCCCATGTTAGAACACGCACCAATATTGCAGGAGCGGTCATAAGTACGGCATGTCTCCTCAGCACTAATTCAGTACGTTTTTAATCCGATCCTCAAGGAACTCCACACAATACACATGGTTTACTGTCCCCTGCACAACATCTCTGTAAGGTAGGCCAGAACTGAGAGAGAATAACAGGCTTCGGGTAATCCAGCAAGTTCCAGGGCAAGCAGGGATCCCAACGTGAACTCCCCGGCCTTGCATTCGAGCAACCGCAACACCCACGTTCCAAAACAAAACACCCACGTCCAACAGAGCCCTGACCTCGCTGGGCCACGTGAGCCCGACCTCACCAGCTCTCGGGAAGCTGAGCAGCCTTGGCCCTGGTGAGCACCTGGATGGGATGGAAGGCAACCAAGGAAGTTGTCACGCAGAGGCAAACCACCTCTGAACATCTCTTGCCCCATAAACGCCACACACTCACCCTAACTCAGTCGGACCCGTCCACTCCCACCGACCCAATAAAAGTCCCGGCATGCTCAGCTGCTGCCACAACAGCCCTGGAAGGTAGGCCAGTCCTTCTCAGCCGTGTAACTGGGAGAAGCGCTGAGCTTGTGGGGACGGAGGAGGCAATTTTGCTCACGCTGGAAGGAAGAAGGTTGGGCTGAGAGCCTAGTCCAGGGGTCTGCCACCTGCGGCTCTCCAGATGTTCATGGACTACAAATCCCATCAGTCCCTGCCAATTGGCCATGGTAGCAGGGGCTGATGGGAATTGTAGTCCATTAACATCTGGAGAGCCGCAGGTTGCAGACCCCTGGTCTAGTCCAAGATCGCGCCCCAGGGAAGATCTAGAACCCAGGTCCAGAACAGGGGCGTCATGGAGGGGGGGTGGGCGGAAGGGGGAGCGCGGAGGCCCTCTTCCCCGACCCCGGCGCCCTTTGCCCCTTGGGGAGGGGGGGTGGGAGAGAGAAGCGCCCCCCCGAGTTCCCAGGGCGAAGCGCGCATGCGCAGAGGGACCCACTCCCCCCGCCGCCCTCAGCGAGGGGAGCCCCGGCAGGACCCGCCCCGCCCTCCTCCGCCGCCGCCGCCTCGGCTCGCTCACTCACTCCGGCGGCCGCCCCGCCTCGTCCCCCGCCGCTCCTCCGGCCTCTGCCCACTAGGAGTCCCCGCCGGCCGCCGTCGCGGCCCGCCTCCCAGCTCCGGACTCGCCTCGGCAACGGGGCGACGCCATCTTGTCTGCCTGCCCACACGCCCCCCCTTCCCTCGGCCGAGGGCGACGCGCTGCGTCACGGCGTCAGTCACGTGACCCGGAAGGAAGAGGAGCAGGCCGCAAAGGGGAATAAGGAAATCTTCCTCCCAGCATCAAATGATATTTCCGGCTCTCAGTTGCAGGGGGGAAGCTTCTATGTGCGGGGCAAGAGGGGCCGAATAAAGAGTTAAGGTTCATCACAGACCCACCTGCGCCTCACCCAGACCCTCCCTCCCTTTGGGTTTTTATTTATTTTACTTTATTATATTTATCATATTGAATACCCCGCCCTCTCTAGCCAAGGCCAGGCTCAGGGCAGCTTTCAGACATAATTCCAGACATCAGTCATAAACACAGGTTCCAAAAAAATCACGTGTAAATAGTTTAAAACATTCTATACCGCCCCTCACCTTACGTGCTCGGGAGGGTTTCCAACAATAATCAGTTGGCACAGTGAGATCAAATGCCAAAAAAAATTCATAATAATAAATACCATCAAATCAGATATTTGAACTATCTAATTTCTAGATAAAATCCTAATGGCAATAACATATCCCATAAACAATACTAATTAGAGGGTCAGGAGGGTGAAGGGCTGATCACTGGAGAAGAGCAGCCATAAGAGTCTTTGCTCAGTACCACCATGGTCAATAATAACTAAATTTACTAAAGTCTAATTATGTATCCGCAAAGAATAATGATTCTCACACTGTTGACCAGTGGTGGGATCCAAAAATTTTAGTAACAGGTTCCCATGGTGGTGGGATTCAAACTGTGGCGTAGCGCCAATGGGGCTGGGCGGGGCACAACGGGGCCATGGGCGGGCATTCCTGGGCGGGGCTGTGGCAAGGACGCAGCCGCTGCACCGGTCCTTGGGCAGGAAACGAATGCACGCAGGCGCAGGCTGCCACGCACACCGGTGCACCTCCTGCTAGACTGCTTCAAGTTCTGCGCGCTGCTGCTGAGAGGAGGGGCGTAACTAAGGCAAAAACCACATGGCAAAATCACCGATTAATAACCCCCTCTCGGCACACACAAATAATTAGTAACCTACTCTCGGGAACCTGTGAGAACCTGCTGGATCCCACCTCTGCATATAACACTCATCAAGTATTAACTTTTAACATAACAATTCAAGATCCTGTTTAAGTTTCATTTCAAGTCCTTCTAATTACAGTCCGATCACGCCAAGTCCATTTCTTCCTGCAAGGGGTGGCTCATGAAGACTCCAGTTGTTGGGTGTCCTGGATTAGAGAGGCTGAAGGCCCCCAAAAGAACTCTCACCAGTTACACACACAAAGCCCTGAAACAATAAACGTGAACATTTACAATATAGCAAAAATAAACATCTCCCTTCCCACTAGCTCCCAACAACATTGTAGTTACCTTAAACAAGGTGTTAAGAGCTTATAATAATCTATCTTGGGCTCCTTCCGCACAAGCAGAATAACGCACTTTCAAACTGCTTCCAGTGCTCTTTGAAGCTGTGTGGAATGGTTACAGACTGACTCAGCCAAAGAATCTGTGACCTGCGGTTTGCGAGATCTTTGCAACGATAGGACATTTTAGAAGTCATTCGTTCATAGCTAAAGGTCTGAAGCGATATGAAGGCACTTAACACCCCCCCAAGGTATTACATCATACCTGTAATTTGCCTTGAGTTCCAGTGAGAAAGGTAGACTGTTATTATTACTATTATTATCAATAATAATATATACTACACCGATACATTACAGCTTCCCAGGCCTCTGGGTGAGGCACACATTGTAATCAATGGCCAACAACCAGCTAAAGATCGGACAGCTGTGATACCAAACAAAATAATAATAACAGTCCACCTTTCTCAGTGGAACTCAAGGCAAATTGCACATATGATTAAATAAACACGTATGAATAAATAAACTTTCAGGGCTCTGAGCCCTCCCCAAATATGTCTTCCTGATCAATTTTGCTCCAAAAGACAGAGAAGCACAGTTTCAACCAGACTGTTCCACAATGCAAAGGACACCGCACAGGCATGCAAAAGCAGTTGCCGATTTTACCTGTTGGAGGTGTGGCACTTGCAGAAGACTTTGCTCAGGTGAGCAGAGCTATCAAAGAGGAGGTGCAGTTCAGCGGGCATGTGGCTCCGATGCCTTGAAGAGCTTTATATTTATATTTATTTTATTTATAATTAATTTTACATACCGCCCCTCCCCCGAAGGGCTCTGGGCGGCGAACAGCACAATAAAACAACAATTACATTAAAACCCCATAAACAGCAAATTAGCAAAATTACATTGGCGTCCAGCATAAAACTTCATAAACCCACCCTGGAAGGAAACAAGATGAGAGAGCGGAGGGCCCCCATAAGTATTAAGACCCAGAGTGTAAAGGGGAAGGAAAGGGGGGGAAAGGGGCGCTCATCAGCGGCCGGCCCCCCCCCCCAAAAGCCCGGTGGAACAATGTGGTCTTACAGGCCCTGCAGAACTCTTCAAGATCCCGCAGGGCCCAGACAGTTGGTGGTAAGGTGTTCCACCAGGCAGGGGCCAGAGCTGTAAAGGCCCTGGCCCGGGTAGAGGCCAGCCGCATCCTAGGTGATAGCTAGGACTTTGAATCGACTCTGGTAACCAACAGGTAACCAATGGGGTGTTCGCAGAAGAACACTGACATGCAGATAGTACCCAGTCAGTACAGTTGCTACCTCTAGGTGGGGCTTGGGGATTTCCCATAATAACAACTGATCTCCAGACAACATAGAGCAGTTCTCTGGGAAAAAAGGCTGCTTTTTGGGTAGTAGGGTCTATGGCAGTGGTGGCGAACCTTTGGCACTCCAGATGTTATGGACTACAATTCCCACCAGCCCCAATTGGCCATGCTGGCAGGGGCTGATGGGAATTGTAGTCATAACATCTGGAGTGCCAAAGGTTCGCCACCACGGGTCTATGGCATTATTCCTTACTGAGGTCCCTCCCCTCCACAAAAGCATCACTCTGAAATCTCAAGGAATTTCCAGATCTGAAACTGGCAACCTTACGCCCTGGCTTTCTGTACTAACTGGATTTTCTGAGTGGTCCTTAAGGGCAGACCCATGGAGAGGGCATTACAGCAGCCCAGCTCAGAGGTAACCATATAGCATGGATCAACACGGCCAGGCTGGCTGAATGGAGGTTGGGGCCATCTCCTGAATGCCTTTTTTGCAGCTGCATTTCACCCTCTGCTTTCTGTGCTCCACGGAAATCAGTACTGACCTTGAAAAGTTCCACATCGACAGTTAGTGTGACCCCTACGTTAAGAATGGGATGACCCAGAAAGGGGTTGAAACTGAAAGAAGCAGAAGGCTGCAGAACTCATGAAGTTAAAGCAAGGCTACCGGGCTGGGACATCCTTGGTAGATTATTATAAGCTCTTAACACCTTTTTTAACTGCAATGTTGTTTATTTTTTGTTATAAAGATGTTTGTTTTTGGACTTGGCATTATTGGGCTGTAATTAGAGGGACGTGAAATGAAACTTAAACAGGATCTTGAATTGTTATGTTAAAAGTTAATACTTGATGAGTGTTATATGTTAAGGAAAAGTAAACAATTTTGTTTTAAATTTTGTTGTTGCAAAACTCCACTGAACCCATAAGATGAGGTTACATTAGCACACACAGCTGGCACTGAGGTCAGTAGGGGTTGAATTTAAATCCCAGTAATTTTGTGTAGATTTGTATAAGCAGATTTTGTTTCGCGCAAATTTGGTGGAATCGTGTTTTCATCATCGGTCCTCTGTGGGTTGACCATTCTATTTCATGTGCTGCGAGAGCCCTGTGTTATTCTTCCGGTCGATGCCTTGCACACAAAAATGATATAGGGGAGTGGTACCCAGAAAGATAATACTTGATGCGTGTTATATGTTAAGGAAAAGTAAACGATTTTGTTAAAAAAATTAGTTGTTGCAAAACTCCTTCCAAGTTCTGCTCCACAGAACCCATAAACTGAGGTTACAAGTTCACCTCCTGTTGGGACTTCCTCTTTTACAGTTAAAATTTACAGTGAGATTAAAAAACAACAATTCCAAATCCCTGTTGAATTGATGGGAATTTAAGCATAGGCATATCCCTGGCGGACTTGCAGTTCTCACCGTGTTTCGCTAGACAGCCAGCTCCAGAGAAGCCTTTGGAGAATGTGCCAGGTCGATATTAAATATTCAAGAGTAATTTGTTTATGTACTTCATTCATAGCCCACCCTTCACGCAGAGCCTCAAGGTGGATTACAGAATAACAGCCACAGCAATGTGATCATACAGCACCAGACAAGTAATGAACAAGGCCGTTGAACTAAGTTTTCAAGATTAAGAAGAAGAAGAAGAGTTTGGATTTATATCCCCCCTTTCTCTCCTGTAGGAGACTCAAAGGGGCTGACAATCTCCTTGCCCTTCCCCCCTCACAACAAACACCCTGTGAGGTAGGTGGGGCTGAGAGAGCTCCGAGAAGCTGTGACTCGCCCAAGGTCACCCAGCTGGCATGTGTGGGAGCGCACAGGCTAATCTGAATTCCCCAGATAAGCCTCCACAGCTCAGGCGGCAGAGCTGGGAATCAAACCCGGTTCCTCTAGATTAGATATACGAGCTCTTAATCTCCTACGCCACTGCTGCTCCTTAGAATTAGAAATTACTGCCCTCTTTTCCACATGATGGACAAGGTCATATCGATTGAACTTTGCTTTCCCAGTATAAGCCAAACATGGTGTCCATAAGGTGAAAATATATTTTAGTAATATCTAGGGAATGCCCTTCTGCAGAAAGGCATCCATTTCAAGAACTTACTTCTCTCCTTTCTCATAGTATCAGATTGTTTGTTTGTTAAAACTGTTTTTTAACTGTCTCTCATCCTTATGAAGCTCAGAGCAGTTTACAGAGTATATAAAATAGAATACCCGAAATGCATAAGAACCAAAACTTAAAATCATGATTTAGGAGGGTTGCCAGATCCCAGTTGGGAAACTCCTGGAAATTTGGGGATGGAGCCTGGAGAGGACAGAGACTCCACTGGGGCATAACACCACACATCCCACCCTCCAAAGCAGCCATTCTCAACCAGGGTTCCGTGGTACCCTGGGGTGCGATGAGCATGTCCCAGGGGTACTGCGGCAACACTACTGCCCCCCCCCCTCATTTTTGTGGTGTCTCCCACCGGCGCCAGCAAGGACATGGAGCTGGCCCATGGGGCAGGGTCTGCCACAAGGTCAGCAGCCACCACCACCCCCCCCCCAGTGCTTCCGTTCACCCTGGGAGGGGAAGGTGGGGTGTGTGGCAAGCAGGGGCAATGGGAGGGGAAGGTGGAGGGTGGCGACAGGGGTACCGTGAAATATGAAGAGTGAGGTCAAGGGTACCCTGACCTCGAAAAGGTTGGGAAACACTGCTCCAAAGCATCAATTTTCTCTAGGGGACATTCACTGTTTTGGTTGCTTGCTTGCCTGTGTGAAATACTGTGTGAAAATCTGCTTTGTTTATATTCTTTTGGCGGGAGTCTTCCTGATGCCCTGTATAAGCGGCTGCTTGAGATCTGGGGGTTAGTTCTCGCATTGCCTGTTCCTGGCGAAGAATGCCAGCTCAATAAAGAACTTAACACGGTTGCTTTTGACTGGACTTTACTGGTTCGTTACATTATGCGAGAACTCACCTTTCAGCGTGCTTTTTGAGCGTTGCAAAAAGTTACCTGATGTCTCGCCGTGACCTACGGATCCGGATAAGTTGGAGTTCAGGGGTCCATTCAAATCTCTGTAATCAGAGGATGAGCTATAATTCTGAAGGATCACCAGGTCCCACCTGGAAGTTGGCATCCCTAGAAGGCGATTTTAAATTCATGTTCTTCCTGTTGTACTGCACTGTTTTTAGATACAGGTATTATTCTGATGTGATGCTAATTGTAGAGCCCCAGGCGCATGACAGCCGAAAACAGGAAATACCGGGGACATTCCTATCTCTCTGCCAAAAATTGCTGCTTGATGCCCCCCCGCATGTAGCCCATCACTGAGAGCCCTATTCTGTTTTCTGCATGCATTTGCTCTGTGACATGCTTCTCGTTGCAATTAAAGGATACATGGGGGAGAAAACCTAACTGTTCTACAACAGGTTATCAGCATTAATTAGGACTAATAAAAGGAAACACTTCTTCACACAACGTGTGATTGTGTTTGGAATATGCTGCCACAGGAGGTGGTGATGGCCACTAACCTGGATAGCTTTAAAAAGGGCTTGGACAGATTTATGGAGGAGAAGTCAATTTATGGCTACCAATCTTGATCCTCCTTGATCTCAGATTGCAAATGCCTTAGCAGACCAGATGCTCAGGAGCAGCAGCAGCAGCAGAAGGCCATTGCTTTCACCTCCTGCACGTGAGCTCCCAAAGGCACCTGGTGGGCCACTGCAAGTAGCAGAGTGCTGGACTAGATGGACTCTGGTCTGATCCAGCAGGCTAGTTCTTATGTTCTTATGTTCTTAACAGTCCCACACAGATGAAGGGGAAAAGTTTGGATTTATACCCCGCTTTTCTGTCCTGTAAGAAGTCTCAAAGCAGCTTACAAACTCCTTTCCCTTCCTCCCCCCACAACAGACACCTAGTGAAGTAGGCAGGGCTGAAAGAGTTTAGAGAGAACTGTGGCTGACCCAAGGTCACTCAGCAGGCTTCACATGGAGGAACAGGGAAACAAGTCAAGTTCACCAGATTAGAGTCTGCCGCTCATGGGGAGGAGTGGGGAATCAAAACCCAGATCTCCAGATTAGAGTCCACCTGCTCCTAACCACGACACTGTGCTGGCCTCAATAGTATATCCGATGGCAGCTTGTGTCCCTAAAGGCATTAGAAACAAGATGATTCACACCCCACCCCCACCCGGCTCAAAGATTTGTGCATGTAACCTCTATCTGTGGGTTCTGTGGGGCAGAACTTGGAATGAATTTGCAACAACAAATTTTAAAAAACAAAATGGTTTACTTTCTTAACATATAACATCAAACATCAACATTTAACATCACACTTCAAGGTCCTGTTCAGGTTGCATTTTCAAGTCCCGTTACAGTCTTGTAATGCCAAGTCCATTTCTTCTTGCAAGTGGGTTGGCTCCTGAAGACTCCAAGGGCTTGGTGAACAGGATTCAACATGGTGAAGGTTTCCAGGAGAACTCTCACCCATTACAAACACACACAAAAAAACCCTTAACAAGGTGTTCAGAGCTTATACAAACCAAGGTCCGAGTCTGGTAGCCTTGTCTCCTCCAAACTATGTGAGCTCTGCAGCCTCTTGCTGCTTTGAGTCTCCACCCCTTTCTGGGTCAACCCATTCTGAGCATGGGGGTTACATGCACACATGAAGCTGTCATATACAGAATCAGACCCTTGGCCCATCGAGGTCAGTATTTCCTACTCTGGCCAGCAGCTGCTCTCCAGGGTCTCAGGCTGAGGCCTTTTGCATCACCTACTGCCTGGTCCTGTTAACTGGAGGTGCTGGGAACTAAACCTGGAACTTCCTGTTTGCAAGACTGGGGATCCAGAGAGTGAGTAAAATGTTGCAGAATGACCTCTCTAGCGGCTCAAATTAATAACATGTTGAGAGGGTGTAACCAGTGGTGGGATCCAAAAATTTTAGTAACAGGTTCCCTCGCCAGCCCCCTGGCGTACCTAGGCAAACCTGAGCCCTGGGCAAAACCTGAGTTGGATGCCCCCCCCATGGGCAGCCACCCCACCATGACCCCCCCAAATTTTTTACACCAGGTCATTTCTAAATCATCATCCCATTATAGAAAATGCCCCGACTCACAAATCTGAACATAGCGATGGTGAAACACACAGGTTCTTTGATAGAGACTGGTGAGATAAAAGGTACGAAAGGCTGAGAATCCATGAATTGCAGTACCTGAAAGGGATTAACCCAGTTCAGGGAGTTACATTATTAGTCGCAATTGCTAGATGGAACCTTCACGTTCAAAGGCAGGATGCCTCTCGGGGAGGCGAGGGCGTGGAGATGGAAAAGCAGACCCAATTGGTAACCCCCTCTCGGCACACACAAATAATTAGTAACCCACTCTCGGGAACT
This sequence comes from Sphaerodactylus townsendi, assembly GCF_021028975.2. Taxonomy (NCBI): domain Eukaryota; kingdom Metazoa; phylum Chordata; class Lepidosauria; order Squamata; family Sphaerodactylidae; genus Sphaerodactylus; species Sphaerodactylus townsendi. Next base: position 579,087 of record NC_059431.1, on the reverse strand, counting down.
GGTGAGAACCTGCTGGGTCCCACCTCTGGGTGTAACCCTTATGTTCAGAATGGGATGACCCAGGAAGGGATGGAGACTGAAAGAAGCAGAAGACTGCGGAACTCATGAAGTTGGAGGAAGCAAGGCTACCGGGCTGGGACCTTGATAGATTATTTGCATTAATACACAAAAAATGAAACTTAAACAGGACCTTGAATTGTTATGTTAAATGTTCATACTTGATGAGTGTTACATGTTAAGAAAAAGTAAACAGTGAAGTAAAAAAAATAAAAGTTTAAAATTTTAGTTGTTGCAAAACTCCTTCCAAGTTCTGCCCCACTGAACCCATAAACTGAAATTACAAAGCATCCCCCAAAGGCAAAATCAGTACAGAGAGATCCAAATGGAAAGTTGGAGAACATGTGAGTGAGATTGTATTTTTTTCATGTTCGTTTGTATTGCAATTTATTTATTTACTTCATTTACACCCCACATTCCTCCCTAATGAGGATCCAAAGTGACTGGCAACAGTTCTCCTTTTCGTATTTTATCCTCAGAATACCTATCCTTGAGGGACAGGTTACACTGAAAGTGTGTGATTGGCCCAAGGCCACCTCGCAATCTTCTGTGGCAGAGTGGGATTTGAACCCAGACCCCAGCGTGACACCATTACACAAAGCTGGTATTTTGTGTAAGTCTCCTTCAGACCAACTAACCAGATCAGCCTTCCCTTGCGTTTGATCTGGAAATTGAAACTGGTCCGGCATGTGGCGGTGCGGCTTCTCACAGGTGGCTCGATCAGGGATCACACCTCCTCTGTGCTGCGCCAACTGCACTGGCTCCCAGTGGAACACCAGATCATCTTCAAGGTGTTGATTTTGACTTTTAAGGCTCTTCGCAGCTGGGGCCCTCATACCTTAGGGACAGAGGTGGGATCCAGCAGGTTCTAACAGGTTCCCAAGTGTAGGTTACTAGTTATTTGTGTGTGCCGAGAGGGGGTTACTAATGGGTGATTTTGCCACGTGATTTTTGCCTTTGTTATGCCCCTCCTTTCAGCAGTAGTGCGCAGAACTTGAAGCAGTCTAGCAGGAGGTGGCAGCCTGCGCCTGCGTGCATTCGTTTCCCGCCCAAGGACCGGTGCAGTGGCTGCGTCCTTGCCACAGCCCCTCCCAGGAATGCCCCTCCCCCGAAATGCCTGGCTACGCCCCTGCCGTGCCCCGCCCAGCCAGATTGGCGCTACGCCAGTTTTTGAATCCCACCACCATGGGAACCTGTTACTAAAATTTTTGGATCTCACCACTGCTTAGGGACCATCTGTCCCACTATGTCCCTACTCGGCCTCTGCATGCTGTGTAGGCAAATCTGCTGGTGGACCTCAGCCCCTCAATGATGCAACTAGCCTCCACTCGAGCTAGGGTCTTTACCGCCTTGGCCTGTGCTTGGCGGAACACTCTTCCTTCAGACATCAGAACCTTGGACAGTTCCACAGGGCCTGTAAAACGGAGTTGTTCCAACCGGGGTTTTGGGGAGACTGGCCGCTGATGTGCCACCCCCTGTAAACCATCGTATCTGGTGGCCACTATTATTGTGCCCAGTCCCCTCCCAGGGGGGTAGGAGGTCTTTCTGTGAGTCACCATCTGCTGTTGGGTTACTTGTTCCTGTCGTGTTAAATTATGTTTGATTTTAGAACATAAGAACATAAGGACTAGCCTGCTGGATCAGACCAGAGTCCATCTAGTCCAGCATTCTGCTACTCGCAGTGGTCCACCAGGTGCCTTTGGGAGCTCACGTGCAGGATGTGAAAGCAATGGCCTTCTGCTGCTGCTGCTCCTGAGCACCTGGTCTGCTAAGGCATTTGCAATCTCAGATCAAGGAGGATCAAGATTGGTAGCCATAAGAACATAAGAACTAGCCTGCTGGATCAGACCAGAGTCCATCTAGTCCAGCTCTCTGCTACTCGCAGGGGCCCACCAGGTGCCTTTGGGAGCTCACATGCAGGAGGTGAAAGCAATGGCCTTCTGCGGCTGTTGCTCCTGATCACCTGCTCTGTTAAAGCATTTGCAATCTCAGATCAAGGAGGATCAAGATTGGTAGCCATAAATCGACTTCTCCTCCATAAATCTGTCCAAGCCCAGAATATAGTCCCAAAAGAATATAGTCCCAAATTAATGTGAGAATCATCATTCATTTTTGTGCGCTCCCCTTTGTCAAAACCATTATTTTGTGCATTATTGAACATGGCACTTTGATACAAGAGCATTTATGGTTCATTCAGTCTTTCAAACAGATGGGGGAGCAGGGCTAGGTAGGCACTACTAGGACCTAGGTGGAGAATTCTACAACAAAGAAGGTTCAGCATGTTGAGTCTGTGGTGAAGGAATATACAACCCTACTAACATCTTTTTCTGAGACAAACTAAAGCAATGAAAAAAAGAGAAAGCAAAGGGAGTATATGAGAAAAAGAGGGGATCTCCCATCTCTTTTACCCTGCTGGCTGAGACATCTCTGTACTTTACTGTTTTAGGAAATGCAAAGAGAATAATAAGAATAAGAAACGACAACTTAGTGGGGGGGGTGTGTGTCTGTGTGTTATCCCCTAAGGGAAACAGAATGGGGCTACCAAGTGTTGATTCCTGGACTATGGATTAGATTTAAATGGTCCACAAATAAAGGTTTTGTTGGTTCAACTAGGTTCTGAACAGTAAACTTTTTCCGCATTACCATCCAGACAAGCTGCAGAAGTGAATCAGCTACTAGGACCCCATCAGGTTACAGACTGTGCTTCCCCACCCTACTAATTTTAATTATTATATTGTAATTATATGTTTTAATGATATTTTATTTGTTGTACAACGCCCAGAGCCCTTCAGGTGGGCAGTATAGTAAGTCTCATAAATAAATAAACCCAGAAGTGACATCATCGCACTGGATGTACAGATTGCTCCCACCTTTAGCTGTCCCGCTTCCACCTGCTGACCAGCTGACGTTTGGCAGGCAACCAGGTCAACTGGCGGGCGTCTGCCCAGCATTGCTGGGAAGATGGGAGCCCTGGGAACTGCGTCCCTACACATGACTGCATGGTACAGAGGAGGTATTGTGTTTGGTTCTGCGGTCATTTGGAGGTGGCTCTTCTCCCTCTAAAAATTCTCCACGTGCCTGCAGAGTCAAACAGGTGCCTGCAGAGTTGATGCTGTTATTGTGTGATACCAGTGTAATTGTAGAACTAAACTGGTGTGACATTGTAACCCCCATGCTCAGAATGGGTTGACCCAGAAAGGGGTGGAGACTCAAAGCAGCAGGAGGCTGCAGAGCTCATGTAGTTTGGAGGAGACGAGGCTACCAGACTCGGACCTTGATTTCTACCGTGTTTCCCCAAATATAAGACAGTGTCTTATATTAATTTTTGCTCCCAAAGATGCGCTATGTCTTATTTTCAGGGGATGTCTTATATTTCTGTATTCTGTTCGTCAGGCATGCTTCCAAACAAAAACTTTGCTACGTCTTACTTTTGGGGGATGCCTTATTTATTTATTTATTCGATTTGGTAAACCGCCCTACCCCCAAAGGGCTTATATTTCGCACTTCAGCAAAACCTCTACTACGTCTTATTTTCCGGGGATGTCTTATATTCGGGGAAACAGGGTATAAGCCCTTAACACCTTGTTAAGGGTTTTTTTTTAATGTTTGTAATGGGTGAGAGTTCTTCTGGAAACCTTCATTATGTGGAATCCTGTTCATCAAGCCCTTGGAGTCTTCAGGAGCCAACCCACTTGCAAAGAAGAATTGGACTTGGCAGTATCAGTAGACTGTAAATATAAGGACTTGAAAATGCAACCTGAACAGGACCTTGAAGTGTGATGTTAAATGTTTATGTTAAATGTTAAGAAAGTGAACCATTTTGTTTTTAAAAATTGTTGTTGCAAACTCATTCCAAGTTCTGCCCCACAGAACCCACAGATAGAGGTTACAATATGATCTGCACAAAAGGGTATTTACTTACCTCTGCCCTGCCTAACTGAAGGATTGGACTTCAACGTTGGAACCTGTACTAAGCAGAAAAGACTGGAATTATGATACCGACCAGATACATAGAATTTGGAGGATATACTTCAGCATTAAGCACAGAGTTGGTACACCCAGGCTACAGTGACAAGAAAGAGGCACTATGACAAAACGGGATCAGCTGAAGGGTGTAAACCCCTGCCTCCCATACCACAACGTGCCACCTGAACAGAAAACATCCAGGGGGCGGCTCATGTCAGATCAGCCCAAAGGACAATGTGACAAAAACGTAAGGTGACTGTTAAAAGTGGACCACAATCTTTCAGCACAATTGTCTTTTAGTATGCATTTTTGCTGTGGATTTCCTACAGAATACCCAGCTGTAAAATGTTGGAATGCCAGTCACTAAGTCGATTAGTCCTGGATGCGAATAATGGGGTGGGGTGGGGGTGGTCTATTAAAAGCCTCTAACTATGGTAGTGAAAACAGAACCTCTGCATTCAAGAGGCAGTCTACCTTGGAATCCTGGACACACAGAACAAACACAACGGGGGGAAGCATGTTTCTTGCCCTAGTCGTGGGCTTTTGATGTGGCCAGAGCTATTCTGGGTGGGTTACTGTTCGAAATGTAATGAGGAATTAGTGAATCAAGTGAAGCCTCTGGTTTTGACTGTGTGGGGATTTTCAGTTTGGAAGGAATTGCTAGTAGGGATGCCAGCCTCCAAGGGGGACCCCAGAATTACAGCTCATCTCCAGACTACAGAGGTTGGGTCCACTGGAAAAAATGGATGCTCTGGGGGATGGAATAAGAAGTTCAGTGTTAAATTATGGATTTTTATTCGTACTGGGGCTACATTTTGTATGGCTTGTATCTTTATGGGTATATTATTGTGAGCCCCTCTTGAGTTTTGTAACAGCAGAATCAGAATATTTTACAATAGGATTCTTATGGTTTTATGGCCCCAAAGTAAGCCAGGGCACGGAATTTCTGCCTTACCGCAGTTTATTTATCTACTTCATTAAAACATTTAGTTGCAGGACCAGATCTCCATTTTTTTTCCGAAGGTGGGGGACAAAAGTACAAATTGGCACCTTCCCATTTATTATATACATGTCTTTCCTGCTGCTGCCACTGTTCCCTCTGAGCTCATGTCTTCCAATGTACATAAAACACTCATTTGTTTTACTGAATTGGACTGATTTAAATAAAACAGAAGAAATTGGAACATGGCAGGGTCAAAGGTCAGCCTGGCCTAGAAACCGAGAGGCCTGCGCCGCTGGAATAAGAAAAACAGGAAGTGCAAAAGCCGACGTCCCTCTAATTCCCCTGTAGGGGGCTCCACAACAAACACACGCGCGAACGCCCCGCAGGCGCTTTGGCCAATCAGCGGCCGAGGCCTAGAACGGTGTCCGCCCGCCTCCCCGGTTGCCGTAGCAACAGCCTTCCGGGGCCGGTCTCCAGGAAGTGCCCCGGCGTCGCTGGGCGACCGCGCGCGGCTTTGGCGCAGCTGGCGGGGCCGGCCGTAAAGCGCGCGGCCGTAAAGCGCGCCTGCTTCCGTCGCCGCCGGGCGCGAAATGCCGTGAGCGGCGCCCGGTCGGCCGGCAGCTCAGGCGCGGGAGGACAGAGCGCGCCCGCCCGCCCGCCCGTCCCATGCTCCGTCGGTGCCGGCGGGCGACCCTTTCCTTTCCCTCCCCCCTCATGCGGGGCCCGGGCAGGGGTCGCGCCCGAGACCTCCCCTCGCGACATGGCCAGGAAGACAGTTAGCAGGAAGAGGAGAGCGGCCGCCCCCGCCGCGGGGCCCGGCGGAGAGCAGGTGGGGGGCGGCCCGGAAAGGGGGTGGTGGCCTGGGAGGGTGGGGTCGAGCCCGCACTAACATTCCCCCTTCTCCTCCTGAGGGTTACCTTGAGGTCATCTGGACTGACCCCCCGTCTGGACGAGGCATCACTGCGCGCATGCGCAGGGTTTAGAGACCCAGTATTTCGGGACTGGGGCAGGTGTGCGCTCCCCCGGGACCCTCCCAAGCAACCCCCCCCCCCCGTCGGTGTTTTTGTGATTAATCCGCCCTCCCCCGATCGGTACACAGCTCCTCGCCATGGAGGTTCCACATAGGCCTTTGCTAGGAGAGGAGGCAAAATGAGGCCCGGCATCGGCTCTTCCCTCCCCCACCAACGTCAAGGCCGCATCTGCCCGGCTCCTCCTTGTCATGTGCCTTCCAACAGGCGGTGCACACGATACGGGGAATTTGCGTGTCTGCCGGCACTGACGCGCGCCTTTTGGCAAGCGGGGGGTGGGGCGCGATCTGTGCCTTCCTTGCATCCGGCGTGCCCGTGCAAAGGGCCGATCCCTTGCAGCCGACGCGAGTCGGGGCTGGCGCGTGGGAAGAGGGCGCGCGCGCCAGACGCGTGTCCCGCCCCGCCCCGGGGTGGGGGTCATTTCTTGCGAAGGGGGGGGGGATGGCGATGGCTCAGGGCCTTCCCCGCCCTGTTCTCATTCGGTGTTCGGAGCCCCGCAACCGCCCGGCCCCTCCTCCCCGCAAACGGCTCCATGCTGCGGGCGCCGCGCAAACGGAAGGGGAGCCAGAAGGTCGGGGGGGGGGGCTCCAGTTGGGGAGACCAGGGGACCCCCCCCCCATAGTATGGCAGGCATCTCTTTGCCTGACATTAAGTCCTGCGGGACTGGGAGGCAAAAGCCTGAGCCTGGGACTTGCCAGTGGGGACTCCTATTGGGTAGAGCAGGAAACCCCACCCCGCCCCCCCAGCATGGCAAACACCTCCTTGCCTGACATTTAGTCCTGGGAAAAGGGGGGCTTGTGTGTGTGTAATTTTATTAGGTTTGCATGCCACTTCTCCCTATACATTGGGGGGCGGGCGGGGGGAAGAGGTTTTCAACATTTAAAAACCCGTAAAACAATTAAAACATAATTTAATTTGACTTCTCAACAATTAAAATCTGCAGCGCTTTAAAACTTAATCCAGCTGTTCCATCCCAGGACGGCTTTTGAAAGGGCTCTCCACTCCTGAACCCCACATGGGGGAGAAAAGAGGGAAGGAAAGAGAGAGCAGGGGGAAAGGGGGGAGGAAGGAAAAGAAGAAGAGAAGAAGAGTTTGGATTTATATCCCCCCTTTCTCTCCTGCAGGAGACTCAAGGGGGCTTACAATCTCCTTGCCCTTCCCCCCTCACAACAAACACCCCGTGAGGAAGGTGGGGCTGAGAGAGCTCCGAGAAGCTGTGACTAGCTCAAGGTCACCCAGCTGGCGTGTGTGGGAGTGCACAAGCTAATCTGGTTCACCAGATAAGCCTCCACCCTGTGAGGGGGGAAGGGCAAGGAGATTGTAAGCCTCTTTGAGTCTCCTGCAGGAGAGAAAGGGGGGATATTTATCCAAACCCTTCTTTTTCTTCTTAATTCTTGGGCCGGAACAAATGGGAGAAGGCTGCCCTTTGGATACCCTGGGTCCCGAACGTTTTCAAATTCTGCATGCTCCCTTTTTATGTTTGCAACCTTGGAGGTTTAGCCTGATAAATAAACAAACATAAATAATTGACTGAAGCTGGACCCCGACCTGATTTTAACAACTTGGTTTTCCCATGACAGTGTTTGTCATTTTTTTAAACATACCCCATGTTCACCTTTCACCCTTAGCCCTCGCAGGTTTTACACTATTCACTAGAGATTTAAGATCAGACACTGCTTGGTTAACATAAGTGGCCTGTCCACCTGCTTCAAAACCAGAGGTGGTGAACCTATGGCACGGGTGCCAGAGGTTGCACTCAGAGCCCTCTCTGTGGGCACTCACAGAGTCCCCCCTCCCCACATCTAGGCTGGCCTGGGCCGCTGGGCTCGATTATTAGCATTAAACCGAAGACCTAGTTTTGGGGAAGCAGTGTAGGTAGCCCTGTTAAGTGCTGTTAAACCCCACTGATTTTCATGTGAAGAACTAAATTTCAATTAGACTCTCAGGATATCCCTGAAGATTAAACAAGTGGAAGGGATTTGTAGGGGCTCGAATGCTGTTAAAAGCATTTCTACCCCACGGGCTGAAAATGGACGTTGTTTTGGTTTGATTGCCGTGACTTTCCCAAAGTGTCCCTATGAACTTTGTCTCTGAGGGGATAGCAACAGTGGCTGCAGATCTTCTGCAGAAGTGGATTCGTTGGAGGGGACTTTTTTTCATTTAATACCACCTTAAAAATTAAAGGCATGGCTTTGACACGCTGGAGTGCTGTTATCTAGCTCACTTGTTTGAAATAGGAGTGTAGATCTGACCAATTAGGAATGTTTGAATCATAGAATAATAGAGTTGGAAGCGATCCTGAGGGCCATCAGGTCCAACCCCCTGCACTGCAGGAACACACAATCAAAGCACTCCTGACAGGTGGCCAGCCAGCCTCTCTTTAAAATCCTCCCAAGAAGGAGACTCCACCACACTCCGAGGCAGTGCATTCCACTGTCAAACAGCCCTTTCTGTCAGGAGGTTTTTCCTGATGTTTAGGTGGCATCTCTTTTCCTTCACCGTGAACCCATCCCTCCTGGTCCGAGTCCAGTGATGGCGAACCTATGGCACGGGTGCCAGAGGTGGCACTCAGAGCCCTTTCTGTGGGCACGCACAAACATAGTCCCCCCCCACACACACACATCTAGGCTGGCCTGGGCTGCTGGGCTCGATTATGCTAATAATCTTATTTATTTATTCTTTCGATTTCTTTATCACCCCAGAGCCCTTCGGGGATGGGGCGGTATAGAAATCGAAAGAATAAATAAATAAATAAATAAAGATTATTAGCATTAAACCTAAGACCTAGTTTTGGGGAAGCAGTGTAGGTAACCCTGTTAAGCGCTGTTAAACCCCACTGATTTTCATGCGAAGAACTAAAGCGTGATCCTTCACCTGGGAGTAAGCTCGGTTGCTGGCAATGGGCCTTGCTTCTGAGTGAACCCTTCTAGGGTCATGATTCACCCGTTGGAAGAGTTGCACGGTTGCTTCAAAGCAAAGCCACCAACTACCACCAAGCTTACTCCCGAGTAATGCACACCTTGTAGCCAACCTCAGTATTCAGGTTAAATTGCTGTGTTGGCACTTTGCGATAAATAAGTGGGTTTTGGGTTGCAATTTGGGCACTTGGTCTTGAAAAGGTTCGCCATCACTGTCCTAGTCTCTGGAGCAGCAGAAAACAAGCTTGTTCCCTCTTCAACATGATATCCCTTCAAATATCTAAATATGACTGTCATGTCACCTCTTAACCTTCTCTTCACCAAAGTAAACATCCCCAGCTCCCTCAGTCTGTCCTTGTAGGACATGGATTCCAGACCTTTGACCATTTTGGTTGATATTACCTTTAATTTAACCTTTCCCCTTTGGGACAGAGGTGACACTTGACATTTCAATATTTACATGTATTTTAGGTGTGTGTATCTATGTGTATGTATATGTGTCTGTATATATATATTTTAGAAGGCAATGTAACTTCCAAGACGTTATTCAGTGTTCTGTTGATACTTTTCCTTTAGTATGGCTGGGATCACTCGGTCCACAAAAGGAAGCGGCTCCCCCCAGTCAAAAGGTCCCTGGTTTGCTACCTGAAAGGAAGAGAGGTGCGCATGCAGAATGAGTCCAGCTACCACCGGCTCTTGCACGGCTATGCTGCCCAGCAGTTGCCCAGCCTTCTGAAGGAGCGAGAATTCCACCTCGGGACCCTGAATAAAGTGTTTGCGTCTCAGTGGTTGAATCACCGGCAAGTGGTGTGCGGGACAAAATGCAACACGGTAAAGTAGGAGTCTCTCCAATGTCCTTGATTTTTTCCCCCTCTGTATGTATTGGCTGTAAGCACAGTGAGTTAACAAGAGACATGTCGTCGAAATCTCACCGCCCGTATTTGGGCAGTGGTGTATGTATTTAAAGTTTATATTTAGCATTCCTCAGCTGATAACAGATTCGTAAGGTGACTTAACAACGCACAAACTATAACTTACAATTTAAAAAAAAGAAATCAGAAAAAAATGAGAACGTAAGAACTAGCCTGCTGGATCAGACCAGAGTCCATCCAGTCCAGCACTCTGCTACTCGCAGTGGCCCACCAGGTGCCTTTGGGAGCTCACATGCAGGATGTGAACGCAATGGCCTTCTGCGGCTGTTGCTCCCGAGCACCTGGACTGTTAAGGCATCTGCAATCTCAGATCAAAGAGGATCAAGATTGGTAGCCATAGATGGACTTCTCCTCCATAAATCTGTCCAAGCCCCTTTTAAAGCTATCCAGGTTAGTGGCCATCCCCACCTCCTGTGGCAGCATCTTCCAAACACCAATCACACGTTGTGTGAAGAAGTGTTTCCTTTTATTAGTCCTAATTCTTCCCCCCAGCATTTTCAAATGCATAAACCTTTCTTCTCTGGATGGGTGCAGGACTGTATTGAAGGAAAATACATTATCTCAATATGTGTGGTATTTACCATATACTTTCTAAGCTGCTTTGAGAGCAAAATACTGAAAGATGGGGCATGAATTTGATAACTAAATTTTAGGATTAAAAGTTGCAAACTGGTTGTTTTCATAGAGCCACTGAGCTGGAAGGGGCCGTGCCGGCCATCTAGTCCAGTTCTTTTCTGGAGCTCGCTCTTTTCCCTGTCCAAGTGTACCGTATTAAAGATGTACTATTAAAGATGCACATTCAGCATTTTAACGTGATGGTGCTAAAGTAACACTAGCTGAAGCCGTTGTACAAGGAGAAAAGGAACCATAGATTGCTGTGTTGAAAGATGACCATCGCAAACGTTTTGCCACGGGCAGAGGGAATCGTGTGAAGCGGAAAAGCAAAAGAAAAGGAACCTAAGCAGATGTTAATCCAACTAATTGTATTTGTTAGACATAAATTATGTGGGGCGTCTGTGGATATGCTAAGCAGAGTATCAGACAGTGGTTTGGATCAGGCATCCTATGCAGTTGGGAAAGGGGTGGATTTAGAACCTGATCCTGAGGAATTGCCTAATATAGTTCTGTGGGGCCTGCGGGGCAGAGTTGTTCTGCCGGGCCTACGGTTGAGGCAGCTATGGTGTCATTCCATCTGTTCGGCCTCCTCCCCTTTCCCCCTTCCTTTCTGTTCCTCCCTTTCCTACTGGATCAATTAAAGATGTGTGTGTGTGTGTGTGTGTGTGTGATTCTGTTACATAATTAGTAGGTTCCCTATTAGAACTCGCTTGTCCATCTCCCCGTTGGCGAGTTTTAAAGGACGTCACAGTTTATATTGGGCAAGGTATGGATTTTAAATCGTACCAGTCTGATTTTATTATATTGCCGTATTGAATTGTTGGGAGCCGCCCCAACGCGTTCTGTGCCTCCCGGTTTAGATCCCTTTGTTGAGCCACAGTCTGTTGAGCGATGTTGAGGTCAACATTGGGGTTTGATTGTAGACCCCTCGACATCAGCTAGGATGCTTTGGTGAGCCTTTTCTGAAAAAGGGCTGTTGTTTGATCCTGTGCACTATAAAATGTGGGTATCTTGATTCTGGAACACTGCAGATGGGATCTTCTACCATCTGGAACGGGTCTGCAACCTGCCAATTGGCCATGCTGGCAGGGGCTGATGGGAATTGTAGTCCATGAACATCTGGAGAGC